>NC_056735.1:370845887-370929675 GCF_019279795.1 Protopterus annectens
CATAATCCACACACTAGGTCCAGCACATAAAAATATACAGCCCACAGAGTCCAGAATATAGGCTGATATGAAAAAAAACGAGCCAAAAACAGTTATTTAAAAAGCTTACCTGATGAATCAGGGCATCTTGGGGCAATGCAGCAATTGCCTCATGTACACAGACAACCCTCTCCTCCTACCACCAGACACTACAACCTGTGAGAGATGCTCTTCACTTTTTCCCTTTGAACTGTTCAAACTCTCAAAGTAATCACTCTATTCTCTTTCTAAAGCCCTGCACTTGCTCAGCTCTTATAAGGAAACACTAACTAACTAAAGCACTACACCCCTACTTGACTTCTCATAAGTATTAGACTCCTGATTGGCCCTTCTTGATCAAGTGAAAAATCAGTTCCCTTCCCTAATCTGATCAGTAAAAAAAACAGTTCCCTATACTAATCTGGTATGTCCAAGGGTCAGTTTCAAGGTTACTCTCCAGTCCAGCTGGTGAATCTGGGAATTTTGAGGCAATGTTACAATTGCCTTATGTACACAGACAACCCTCTCCTCCTTCCAACAAACTCTAATACATGTGAGAGATGCAGTTACACAGCCAACCTGGAGGCAGAGCTCTCTCAACCCAAGATTGGCACAGTCAGTCAGGAGGAAAAGGTAACCACCCACACCACAAATCCAGTCTCACACAAACCTATTGCATCTGCATACCCAACACATAAACACACAAAAACATACTCGGAGGCTCTAAATAAAAATCTGCCTAACAGCAAAGACCTCCTAAGCAGATATCCAAGCAACAGCCACCCCTCAACAATACCCACAAATCACATATCTCACAAAATCAGTGTGCCTCACAATCACAGCCCTTAAGGCCCAACAACACAACAAATACACTTGTTATAAGGGACTCTATTGTCCGGCACACTGACGTCCCACTCACCAGACTGATCAAGGAGAAGGTCACTGTAAGCTGCCTGTCGGATGCCAGGATCTGCCACATAATGCAAGCACTCAGGTCACTCCAAAGCAAGTACAAGTATGACTCCGTCATTGTCCATGCTGGTGTGAATGACCTGAGATGTATCTCCCTGGACTACACGAAAAGAGACATAGAGGAGCTCTCTGACCATGTAGCCCAGGCTGGTTTGTCCCTGACCTTGAGTAGCATCTTGCCCTCACCAAGAATGATGCCACAGTATAAAGACAAAATGATCAGTTTCAACAATTGGCTAAAGTATTGGTGTCATTCAAAGGGGATCCAGTGTCTGTCAGCCTGGGATGACATGCTCGACGAGCCACGTTGCTTCGCTAGGGACGGCTTGCACCTGTCACCCTTAGGTTTTCGTACACTGGCCAAGGCTCTTGCCACCCCCATAGTGCCTTTTTTAGGCAAGGCTCAAAGGACAAACCCACCTCCATAGACAACCCAAAGATAAAAAAACTAAAGGTAATGCTACTCAATGCCAGAAGTCTAAACCTCAAGATGCACGCACTCGAGACTCTCCTCATTATGGAGAAAATCGATGTATGTGCAGTAACAGAAACCTGGTCAAGGCTCCTGTGAGCACCCCAGCACTACCAGGTTATAACTCATACCATGCGTTTCGGCCCCAAAACTCAGACCGAAGCACAAAAGGAGGGGGAGTATCTATAGTCATCAAATATACCTACACCTCCAGGTTAGTGGCACTGCACGAAGCATTGGAAACCATCCATGTGCAACTAACAGCAGGCAAAACTGCCTTTCAGTTTGAAGCCTGCTACAGAACACCCTCCCTATTACAGGAACCCCACTTGGCATTCCTGAGAACACTGGAGAATATGAAGGTTTCTCCAAACACTATGTTATTGGGTGACTTCAACTACCCAAACATTGACTGGGAAAACTACTCAAGCCCAAACACCCTCAACGGTTCCTTGAATTTATAAACTCTAACGCAATGGAACAACTGGTCACCACTCCCACAAGAGGGAACAACATATTGGACCTGGTCATCACCAACATGGGGACTCTATGTTCCACACCAGAGGTAAACCCCTCATTGGTAAGATCAGACCATAAACAAATTTCCCTGGACATCCATATCCCGTCCCCACCCCTAGCTAAGGAAATCACTGTAAAGAATTTCTCAAAAGCCAACTTTGCACTTCTCAAGACTGAGGTGGAATCCTTCAAAGCCCCTGGGCCAGAGGATAATACAGCCCAATCCGCAGAATCCTTTACAAATGCATTCTATGAGCACCTGCAGGAATGCATGGATCGTGCTATCCCAAATAAAACCAAGACTCACTCCTCCAAAAACAGGAGACAGGTCTGGTGGACCCTGGCCATAAATAAGCTATACAACAGAAGGAGGAAGCTACTACATTGACAGAGCAAAATCCCAAAAAGGGAAGGCATCTCTGATCAGTATTAGCAAGAAACTTCGATCCCTCATAAAATCATCAAAGGCCAGTTTCGAAAGAAAAATTGCTATAGACACTAAAGATAATCACAAGGCCTTCTTTAGTTATGTCAGAAACATGGGTGGAAACTCCCAGATATGCTCTGAACTGTTGCATAATGGTACAAAATATACCAAACCTACAAACATAGCCAACATCCTGGCAGACAGATTCAGCGCAAACTCCCCCCCCCCAAAGGAGCAAATGCCTATCCCAACTGAAAGTAACCTCCTTGACATCACAGATGTACAGGTGAAAGCTTCCCTCTCCAAAGCAAAAAACACAGCATCTATGGGACCGGACGGTGTCCCAGACTGTGTCTTACATGAGCTCCAGGAAGAACTGAACCCTCACATTAAGTCACTGTTCAAACTTAGCCTTACTACAGGATATGTACCCAAAGAATGGCGTACAGCTACAGTGGTCCCACTCCACAAAGGTGGTGCCACAACGGACCCCGGAAACTATCGCCCCATAAGCCTGACTAGTCTGGTCTGTAAAGCTAGTGAGCGTATTATCATGGAACTCATAAACAAAGACATCGGGAGCCTCCAGACACTGGACCCTACCCAATTCGGCTTTGTTAAGGGCAGATCTTGCCTCTTAAACCTAGTTGATTTCTTTGAAACAGTTACCAAAGCCATAGATGAGGGCAATGTAGTCCACACAGCCTACCTGGACCTCGCAAAAGCCTTCGACACAATACCCCACTCGGACATCATAAATAAGCATACCAGTTAAATATCAACCCCTGTATCACAAGATGGGTTGCAAACTGGCTCAGAGATAGAACCCACATGGTCAGAATCGCAGGTGCCATGTCCGAATCCAAACCAGTTACAAGTGGCATCCCACAGGGCTCAGTTCTGGGACCTCTCTTGTTCGGTATATACTTTTCTGAGGTTCAGGCTAACACAGGGGGACTATGGCTGACAAAGTTCGCAGATGACTGCAAACTGGGGCCATAATCGAATCTCCAGCTGACACAAGCATCCTCTAAAAGGGTCTCACAGAGACGGATGCTTGGTGCCAGAGCCACGGCCTCAAGCTAAATGCTAAAAAGTGCATAGTCATCCCCTTTGGGAAAAACAAGGTGCCCACAAATTACCACATAGGTGGTAATCCATTAAGTACGGAAGAAGTAATTAGAGATTTGGGGACCAACGTAGACAGTAATCTCTCCTTTGATAATCAGGTTGCCAAAGTGGTTAGAAAGACCTTCTATATAGCCCACCTTATCACGAAAGGGTTCACATCTAGATCAAGAGAGGTCATTGTGCCCCTCTACTCTTCACTCATCAGGCCCATAATTGAATACAATGCCCCTTTTGGGATGTACCTTACCCGACACCTGCAGCAACTGGAAAGACCACAAAAGTACCTCACCAATAGGATCATGGGCTACAAACAGATGTCCTATGCAGCTCGACTAAAGAAACTCCAGCTCTACTCAGTTGCTTACCGCCTACTCAGAGGCGATCTATGCCTGATGTACAAAGCCATGTCAAACCCAGAATTAATGGACATGCTCCACCTCAAAAAATACCAGTCCCTTAGAGCTACACGCTCCAGGGACCTAAACCTCAGCACAAAAATAAATAGGACATGCTGGAGGGACAGATTCATTTCCCAAAGGCTCCCCTCACTCTGGAATAGAATCCCAATTCATGTTAGACATAGCCCCTCGCTGACCCTCTTCAAGCGAAATTTGGACGCGTGGATGGGAAATCACAAATTCACCCCTGGGATCTCTCCTGAGTCCCTGCTAGACAGAGGCACAGTAAACTAATCTTAAAAGGGTACCTTCAGTGACCTACTTTACAGAGGCACAGTAGGCTAATCTAATAGGGAGGTGGAAGCCAAATACACTCTGGCTAGGCTTATAAATGCCCTAGGGCAGATAGCCTAGTATCTTCCTATGAACCTATGCACTTATATAGCCAAACTGGAAGCAAAGCTCTCTTCACCAGAGACTGGACTGGACAGTCAAGAGGAGAAGGTAAACGCTTGCACCACACCACACTCATCACATAGTCCCTCAAAACCTACACCACCAAAACACACACATAGAATCACAAAACACGCACCTACATTCGCAGAGGCTCTCAATAAAAACCTGCCCAAGCATCAGGGACATCCAAAGCATAAACGTAAGCAAACTCCACCTCCCAACACAACCCAAATGACACATAGCTCAAAAACTCAGTGCACCACTCAACCACAGCCCATAAGGCATAACAACGTACCTAACACTCTAGTCATAGGTGACTCTATAGAGTCAGGCACACTGATATTCCACTCACTAGACTAAACAAGGAGAAAGTTACTGTCGGCTGCCTGTCAGGTGCCAGGATCCGCCCCATAACGCATGCACTCAGGTCACTCCACAATAAGTACAAATATGACACTGTCATTGTCCATGTTGGTGTTAATGACCTGAGACGTACCTCCCTGGACTACATGAAAAGAGACATGGAGGAGCTCTCCGATCTTGTATCCCAGGCAGGTATGACCCTAACCCTGAGTAGCATCCTGCCATCACCCAGAATTATACAACAGTACAAGGACAAAATGATTGACTTCAACAATTGGCTAAGCTTCTGGTGTCATTCTAAGGGGATCCAGTATTTGTCTGCCTGGGACAACATGATCGGCAGACCACAATGCTTTGCCAGAGATGGCCTGCACCTGTCGCCCTTAGGATTCTGGATACTGGCTAAGGCTCTTGCCACCCCTATAGTGCCTTTTTTAAGCAAGGTTCAAATGACAAATTCACCACCATAACAGGTACAAGCAAGCAAAATCTGAGGGTAATGCTACTCAATGCTAGAAGTCTAAACATCAAAATGCACTCACTCGAGGCACTCCTTAAAATGGAGAACACTGACATCTGTGCAGTGACAGAGACCTGGTTCAAAGATCCAGAGAGCACCCCTGCATTACTAGGCTACAATTCATACCACACCTTTCAGCCACCTAACCCAGAACAAAGCAGTAAAGGCAGAGGCGTGTCCATATTCATTAAGGATATCCACACATCCAGGCTAGTTGCACAGCATAATGCATCCGAGATTATCCAAGTGCAACTAACTCTGGGCAAGATGGCAATCTAAATTGTAGATTACTACAGACCCCCCACCATGCCCCAGGATCCCCACTCCTCATTTCTTGATACACTGGAAAGTATTAGGGTACAACCCAACACCCTAATAATGGGCGATTTCAACTACCCCACCATTAACTGGGAAAACTACTCACGTACCAACTCTTTTGCTCAACGTTTTCTAGAATTCATAAATTCCAACGCCTTGGATCAACTTATTCACACCCCCACCAGGGGCAGCAATATCCTAGACCTGGTCATTACCAACATGGGAAACCGGTGTTCCACACCAGAGGTCAATTCCTCGTTGGTCAGATCCGACCACAAGCTAATCAGCCTAGACATACACATCCCACCCCCACCCCCAATTAGGGAAACCATCGTAAAAAACTTCTCCAAAGCCAGCTTCACACTTCTTAAGTCAGAAGTGGCAAACTTCACGACACCCATGCAGACGGACAATAGAGGTATGACTGCCGAATCCTACACAAATGCACTTTATGAGCACTTACACAAGTGCATGGATCATGCTATCCCTAATAGAACCAAGATGTTATCCTCCAAAAAAAGGAAGCCAATCTGGTGGTCCTCTGCCATCAACAAACTCTACAACAGAAGAAAGAAACTGTTGCAAAAAAGAGTAAAATCCATGACTGGAGGAACTCCCTGGTCAACCTCAGTAAGAAGCTGAGATCCCTCATAAAATCCTCCAAAGCTAGTTACGAAAACAAAATTGCCACTGACTCTAAAGACAACCACAAAGCATTCTATAGCTATGTCAAGAATCTAAATGGGAACACTCAGATCTGCTCTGAGTTACAGCACGATGGCACTAAATATACAGAACCAACTGATATTGCCAACATCCTAGCAGATAGGTTCAGTGCTAACTTTACTCCCCTCTCACCCCCTAGAGGGCCAATCCCTATACTGGGAGAATGCAGTGCTCCTATAATCACGGCTGCACAGGTAAAAAACACACTCCAAAGCCAAGAACACAGCATCCATGGGACCTGACAATATCCCAGGCTGCGTTCTACATGAACTACAGAATGAACTTGCACCCTACCTAAGTACTATGTTCAATCATAGCCTCACCTCAGCTTTGTACCCACTGAATGGCGCACCGTGACGGTTATCCCACTCCACAAAGGGGGATCCACGACGGACCCCTGAAACTACAACCCCATTAGCCTGACGAGCCTGGTCTGCAAGGCCATGGAATGTATCATCGTGGAACTCATAAACAAAGACATTGGTAATCTCCAAACTCTGGACCCTACCTACCCAGTTTGGATTTGTAAAAGGCAGATCATGTCTCCTAAACCTGATTGACTTCTTTGAAGCAGTCACCAAAGCCATAAATGAGGGTAAAATGTTTCATACAGCTTATCTAGATCTCGCCAAGGCTTTTGACACCATCCCCCACTCTGGAATTATAGATAAGCTAACTGTATTTACTGTAAGGTTATCTCTAGGACCAAGTCATTTACATCGGTGAATACGCCCCAAGTGTATGAAATCAGGTCTTTCATAACATGTCGTACTGACTGGGTGGTCTATATGGCCATATGCCAGTGTGGATCATTTTTTTTTACTGGACAATCATGAAGGCCTTTTAAAACTAGGAAAGCAACACATCTTAGTGATATTAATTGCAAAAGGCAAAGGAGTGCGCTCTATAAACACAAATTAGAACAGGAGACAGCACATTTTATATTTGTAGGTATAGATGTCCTTTTGGGCAAAAATTTGTCAGAGAATACAAAACATTCTATTTTAGACAGAAAAGACTGGTTAAGGATAATCACTCTAGGAGCTTTACATAGGCCAGGTTTAAATAAACACTGGTAGGAATTTATAAGTGAAATAATATGTATTCCTAAAATCATGAAGGTTTTTTTGTGTGTGTATCCCAACCCTACATAATGTTTAGTAATACATGTTGGTGTTATATACAACAAGAGTATACATATATTTATGGGGTAAATATGTTAATATACTTGTGGAAACATAATGAAATGTAGCATGTCTAGCTTATATATAAAATAGTGATGTATGTAAATGTTGGTACTGCAGCTTTTGATTCTAGATGCATATAAAGGGAAGAATTGCTAGTGGTTTTACTACAATGATGACGTCAGGGCAAAACTGGTTTGTTTGCTTGCTTGCTATTCACTGCAGTGTGAAGATTACCATATTTATAGTGAAGATAAAACTATTTAGCTTTTTAAATAACTGTTTTGTCTCATTTGTTTTCATATCAGCCTATATTCTGAACTCTGTGGGCTGTATATTTTTGTGTGCTGGACCTAGTGTGTGGAGTTTTATATATATATATATATATATATATATATATATATATATATATATATATATACACACACACACTCATATATACATACAGACACACACACACACACACACACATATATATATATATATATATATATATATATATATACATATACATATACATACACAGTGTGTGCCTCATTACAGTTTAAGAATGCTTGTTTTCTGTTCTCCTTACAGGGCTTAGTTAACTGTGTGTTTGTTAAAAGCTGCTTTATCTGTTTCTTCCACTTTCTTTTCTTTCCAACCCCTCTCCCAGACTCTAACTTTGCCTTCCTTCCTGTAGCACCATCTTTAAAATCCTGCTAGCTTTCTGTGCATTCCACATGGACGCTTCTACTCTCCCCAGCCCAGGAGCGGCCTTAGGTCAACTGGTGCCCTAGGCAAAACAGCTCCACGGCGCCCCATCCTGGTCTACCTACACCAAATAAATACTGGAAAAGTGCCCCTAATAGAGCGGCGCCCAAGGAGGCCACCTAGTTGGCCTATGCCTAAGGCCAGCTATGCCCCTGCCTGTGTGCTCTCTGGCTTTAGAAGGTACTGTGTAAGACATACAGTTTTATTTATTGCTATTTACACGGTTACTAAGCACCATCAGTGCAGAGTTAACGGTGCTTGCTAAAGGTTGCTTTATCTGTACAAGCTACTGCATTTTACTTCTAGCACTACATTACAGTTTAAGCAGAATTGTCTTCTGCTCTGCTTATAGGGCTCAGTTAACTGCGTGTTAAAAGTTGCTTTATCTATACAAGCTATTCCATTTACTCCTAGTGCCTCATTACAGTTTTTTTAAGAATGTTTGTTTTGTGTTCTGCTTACAGGGCTTAGTTAACTGTGTATTTGATAAAAGTTGCTTTATCTGTACAAACTATTGCATTTACTCCTAGTGCTCCATTACAGTTTTTTTAAGATTGTTTTCTGTTCTGCTTACAGGGCTTAACTGTGTTTGCTAATATTTGCTACTTCTGTACAACCTACTGCATTGACTTTTAGTACTCTGCTTTAATGACTTAGTCAACTGGGAATACTGTTATTGCTACACTGGTTAATTCTTGTCTATATTATACCTCACTTAAATCTCAGTTTTTCTAGGGTTTTGCTAGGTCTGGTCTCTCATGTGTCTTTTCCTACTTTCCTGGTCTAACCTTTTGCATGTGTTCCCCCTTATGTCTTGCAGCTTCTCCCGAAGGGTTAAACACTCTCTGGTCATCCCCTGCCCAATAGACTCGCCCAGCAATATACCTTGTGAAAGAGTATAAATCTGCTTAAGTTACATGCCTGAAGCAGCTCCAAAAATAAACTAAAAAGCACAGCTTTCTAAACTGCAGGTGTTCCTTCTATTGAAATTTATCCACACTCCGAATCTGTTTTTAAAACTATCTGCTTTTTAAAAAAAGTTAACTGCTCCTTATTTTAAAGTATTACTACAGGGCAGATGAGAATACACACAGGTTAGTTTTTCTGGCTGTAGTAACTTACATTGGCCACCAGGTAGCAACAAAATGCCAGCAATCTACCATATTCCCGGCTGTTTTAACTAATAGTACCAATAGGTTCATACGTTCATAGGTAGGTACTAGGCTGATGGCCCTAGGGCCTATATAAGCCTAGCCAAATGGTACCCTGGCTTTCGCCACCCAAGAAAATTATTTTCCTGTGCCCCTGTCGAGCAGAGCCACGAAGTGATCCCCGGGGTAAATTTCCTATCTCCCATCAAATCATCAAGATTGTTCTTGAAGACTGCTAATGAGGAGCTTTGTTTGATATAGATAGGTAGTTTGTTCCAGAGTATGGGAAGTCTCTTGGACAGGAATCGATCCCTCCAGCATGTTCTGTTTATTGTGGTGACAAGGTTTAGGACCCTAGAGCGTATAGCTCGGAGGGATTAGGATTTCTTTAAGTGGAGCATGTCCAAAAGCTCTTGGTTTGACATAGCTTTGTATGTTAGGCACAGATCGCCTCTGAGTAGGCGATATGCCAGAGTAAAGCTGGAGTTTTTTGAGACGGTCTGTGTAGGGCATCTGTTTTCCGCTGGTAATCCTCTTTGTGAGGTATTTCTGCAGCCTTTCCAGTTGTTGTAGATGTCTTGTGAGGTACATACCAAAAGGGGCGTAGTACTCTATAATGGGTCTAATGAGTGATGAGTAGAGGGGAACAATGACCTTTTTTTTTCCTGGATGAGAAACCTTTTGTGATGAGTTGTGCCATGTAGAAGGATTTCCTGACTACTGTAGCAATGTGATTATCAAAGGAGAGACTACTGTCCACCTGTGTCCCAAGTTCTCTTAACACACTTTCAGTGTTAAGTAGACTACTGCCTATGTGGTAGTTCATGGGCACAGAGTTTTTACCAAAAGGGATTACAATGCACTTTTTGGCACTGAGCTTGAGGCCATGGCTTTGACACCAGGCATCTGTCTCTGTGAGGTCCTTTTGTAGGATGTCCACATCATTAGGAGTTTTAAGTATGGCTCCTAGTTTACAGTCATCTGCCAACTTTGTTAGCCAAAGACCTTCTGTGTTTGGTATCTACTTCTCTGAAGTACAGGCTAACAGGAGAGGACCCAGGATTGAACCCTGTGGTACTCCACTTGTCACTGGTCTGAACTTGGATTTAGAGTCTGCTACTTTCACAGTCTGGGTTCTGTCAGTGAGCCAGTTGGCAACCCATCTTGTGACAGAGGGATTTACACCTAGTTTGGTGAGTTTATCTAGAATTCCAGAGTGGGGGATAGTGTCAAAAGCCTTGGTGAGATCTAGATAGGCTGTGTCAACCACCTTACCCTCATCTATGGCTTTGGTGACCACTAGAAAAAAGTCTATCAGGTTTAGGAGACATGATCTGCCTTTTACAAACCCAAACTGGGTAGGGTCCAGAGTTTGGAGATTACCAATGTATTGTTTTATAAGTTCTATGATGCTACTTCCATAGCCTTGCAGACCAGGCTTGTCAGGCTAATGGGATGGTAGTTCCGGGGTCCGTGGTGGCTCCCCCTTTGTGGAGTGGGATAAACGTTGTTGTACACCATTCATTGGGCACAAAGCCTGAGGTGAGGTTATGATGGAACATGGTACTTAGGTGGGGTGCCAGTTCGTTCTGTAGTTTGTGTAGAAAGCAGCCTGGGCTATTGTCAGGTTCCAGTGATGCAGTGTTCTTGGTTTTGGAGAGTGTGTTTTTTTACCTGTGCAGCTATGATTATAGGAACTTTGCATTCTTCCAGTATAGAGATGGGTCCTTTAGGGAGTGAGAGAGGGGTAAAGTTAGCACTGAATCTATCTGCCAGGATGTTGGCAATATCCGTTGGTTTTCTATATTTAGTGCCATTGTGCTGTACCTCAGAGCAGATCTGAGTGTTGCCACTGAGATTCTTGACACAGCTATAGAATGCTTTGTTGTTGTCTTTAGAATCAGTGGTGATTTTGTTTTCGTAACTAGCTTTGGAGGATTTTATGAAGGACCTTTAGTTTAATGTTGTTTTAACTCTCAGTAGTTCCAGTACATGTTGGTTTAATTTTGCCAGCCACACTCTAGAGTGTTGTTTAACCCCTAGTACATCTTCTGTTCCCTTTGTCTCCTGTTTTTAAACTTATGTCTGCAATATTTCCATCTCTGGCTTGCTTTCATTCCTTCTTCAGCTCTGATTTTCACAGTTGCTTCTTTTCTAATTGTTTCAGCGCTGTTTCACACTGCTGACCTGACCCTGTCAGTACTGGTTACAACCAGCTAGGCCACTGTGATATCCATCTCCAGTCTCTATTCCAACACTCCCCCTGATTTCTTTCACTTTCTTTTCTTTCCAGCCCCCCAGACTTCTTTAACTTTGCCTTCCTTCCTATGGTGCCATCTTTTACCTCTCTGCACCACTCTAATCCATTCCCTATACCACTGCGAGAATATGTCTTACCCCTTGCATACTTTTGTCTGAACTTACCTTACACTCCACTGATTGTTTTTCACTACTGACCTTGATTCTTCCTTTCCTTGGCTCTACCCACCCCGTTCACCCTATGGACTCACTCTACCCCCCTACCCTACCCCCAAATTCCATCCATCCCAATACCCTTACACTTATACTTAGCTAGCCACTCCCACCACTTCTGCCATCCAATCCAAACTACCAATCATACCCCCATATTCTCCTCCTAAAGTTCACCCATTATAGTAAGCCTACCTTTCAGAGTTTACTGCCAAACACAACTTATCCTGATAAACTACTAAACAATTAACCTAAACCATAATCTCTTACTCAGACTAACTTCACAACTTAACTCACCCCCCTACTTCTACTCTAATAACCAACATCATGACTCTCAAATCTCTATCCCTACTTACTCAAATAATACTTCTAATTACCTTAATTTACCTAAATTATATCAATCAACCTACTAATGCAAACCAACCCCCCATTTCTCACCACTACCCCATCCTCTACAATGAACACATCTACTGTTACTCGTATATCTTCCAGTCTCTACCCCTTCAACACTAGCATGCTCTTCCCCTATAGACTCCTGCCTAACTTTAAAAACACTGTTCCCAACTACACTAGTCTAATGTCCACAAAACTCTCTACCTGTATACTACACCCCAAATAAACAAAATACCTCATCCATCATCTTACCTCTGTCCTTCTCTCTGGGGACATCCACCCAAACCCAGGCCCCTCTACAACACTACATCCAACAACTCATGCAACAGGCAAACCCCTCCATGTCTCAGCTCTAAATGCTCAGAGCCTATGTAACAAAATTCCAAACCTTCATGCCAGGTTTCTACATAACCAGACCGATATTCTCTCCATCTCAGAAACTTGGCTTAAACCCCACATACAAGATTCTGAAATAACTCCTCCCAACTACCGCATGTTAAGGAATGACAGAACACAAAAAAAAAGAGAGGTGGTGTAGCACTCCTTTACTCGGCATCCCTCTTAGTCACCCCCTATACCAAACCCTTTCCCAAATTTCGCAAGGCAGAAATAATGCCAGCCCTACTCCACCTAAACAAGCATAAACTCATATTTGTTCTCTCCCCACTATATTCCCCCTGGCAACAACATCTCATCCCTTGAAGATATTCTCTCCTGGGTCTCTACCAACAATACTCATGAAACCATAATCCTGGGGGACATGAACATAAACTGGGCCACAATCCAGTCTCCCCTAACTCACTCAATATTAACTTATATAACTTTACACAAATAATCAATTCCACTACCAGGCCTTCCAAGAACTCAGTCACAGGAACTACAACAGACTGGATTCTAGTATCCCATCCTCACTATATCTCTGATAGTAGTATTCTCCCAAACCCACTAGCTGACCATTTCCCCACTTTTACCCACTGTCTCCCCTCTTCTATACAACTAACTCACACCTATATTTCCCACTTGTTGCCTAAAGAACTTCAATGCTGAAACCTTCTGAAATGCACTAAAAAGCACAAACTGGAACCCATTAAAAAACTATTTCCCTAGATAATGCTCAATCCTACTTTAACTCTACTTTCACAAACCTGCGCAACTCATTTGCCCCTCTAAAAACAAAACATATAAAAAGTAATCCTGTACACTTGGTTAACCAAAAACACCTTAACTACTATGAGACTTTGTGACAAAGCCTGGACATATTACCACAAAAATAAAACCACCATCACCCTAAACAAATTTAAAACACTACGAAATAAAGTCAAAAAACGTATTGCCTTAGACCGCAAAGCCTATTTCTCCACTCTCCAAACCAACCACACCACCAATCCAAAACTATTTTGGAAAGGAATCTCATCTCTCCTCAACCCGGGATAAAAAGAAAACCCTTGCCCCAAACCAGATGCCTCTGACATGGACTTGGCCACCCAATTTAACTCTTTCTTCATAGAGTCCATAGACAAGCTAACATCATCCTTCACCAACACCTCTACAACCCCTCCTCAGTGTGCTCCCATCCCTTCCTTCCCTAGCATCCCTTGCCCCCAATCTCCACCTTTCTCTATCAATCCCATCTCTATAGCCACCATAAAAAAACTTCTCCTAAAATTAAAACCTGGTTCCAATGCCCCTGATAAAATTCCCTCCTACTTCCTAAAAGTAGCCGCAGAAGCCATTGCTCTCCTTATCAGCATACTAATTAATCGGTCTATCTCGGAAAGCCAGGTCCCCCAGTTCTGGAAGAAGGCCTTTATTATTCCTCTCCATAAAGATGGCAATAATAATGACATCCCAAACTTTCGCCCCATCGCCATCCTATCCCCTAAGCTACTTGAAAAGTGTGTACACCAACAACTCTTACCCTACCTCATCAATAATCAGCTTCTTACCCCCACACACCATGGCTTTAGACCAGGTCATAGTACCTTCACTGCCCTCCTCTCCTTCCCAGAAACAACCAACAAAGCCCGCAACTCTGGCCACTTTGTATCCACTCTTTTCCTCAACCTAAGGCATTTGACACTTTTTTCCACAACCTGCTTCTTACCAAACTCTCTAAACTTAACTCATCCCCTTCCTCTACCCAGTGGTTATCAAGCTATCTCACAAACAGGCAACAAGCATTTAAATGGAAAAAAGCTACCTCACCCTTCCTTAATACATCCGCAGGCATCCCCCAAGGTTCCATTCTAGGCCTCCTACTATTCAACATATTCATAAATGATTTCTTCCAAGCCATTCCTAACTCCAGTCTCATCCAAATATGCAGATGACTCTACTATAATCTGTTCCTCCCCTTCCATCACAACTCTTGACAATCTAACACAAGCAGCCTTCTCTTCCACTGAACAGTGGATGCTCAACAACTACCTAGCCCTTAATGCAACCAAAACAAAACTTATGTTATTCAATGCATCCAAAACATCTTCCCTAGATAAACAATCCTTCATAATTACCAGCAATAATAATACCCTCCTAAAACTAGTCTCTGACACAAAATTACTAGGAATTATCATTGACAATCAACTAAAATTTGATAAGCATCTACAAACAAATATAAAAAAAAACATAAAAAAATAGGTATGCTCTACAGCCACAGTCCCTTTATCTCTCCCACCACCAATATTACATTAGCTAATACATATCTCATCCCATCCATTTTATGTGGTACATCTAGCCTAAAAAGCCTACAATCTTCCCTCAAAACAAAACTCTCACCTTGTTATAACAAAATATCCACATTTGCGGCAGGTCATAGAGCCTCTTCTCACCACTGTAATTCCCTTCACCAACTAAGTTGGCTAGAATTACCAAACTTCCTCACATATACCCAGCTCATCCAAGCACACAAACTCATTCATAACCCATCTCTCTGCCCCTCCCTAGCAAACACCTTTGAAATGCATAAACCAGATAGACTCCAAAGATCCGACTCCCAAGATCCAATTCCCAAAACCTAATTAAATTGCATAAACCAACACATCCTGCTGGGAAACAACTGATGTCCTGCTCTCTCTCTTGCATGCCTCTGGAACTCTCTCCCTTCTCCCATCCGCACCACCAGCAGTCTTTCCCTGTTTAAAACCTCACTGCACCTGCACCTTACTTCACAATGGAAATGCTCCTGCTCTCATCCAACCTAATTCTATCACACTTTCTTCGTAACTTTCCAAACTTTTTTGCCTGTCACTACCTCCTAAAGTTTTACATCCCTTAGGACATATTCAACCAATGCCTAAAAAGTTACTTCATTGTAATTCCCTAAAAAAATAATAAAAATACTACTACTTACTGAATTAACCTGATATAATGTTCCTAATGAAAATCTTTGCTCCTTGTAGCCCAATGGACTATCCCAGAAAACAAACTGCAAATAAATAAATACAGTTCAATTTGGCAAAAGAAGATTCCACATTCTACCACAGAAGCGACTAAGCAACTCTTCTCTAAAGACAGAAACACAGTCATTACAGATTAAGGCACATTTATAATAACTCCTTATCCTCATCATATCATTATTTGCGAAGGGCAGCCAAAGAGGTCTTGCGTCCCCTTTACTCATTTCTTGTTCCATCCATCCTTTAACTTACCTGCAAAGGGCAGCCAAAGAGGTCTTGTGTCTCCTTTACTCATTTCTTGTTCCATCCATCATTTAACTTACCGGTCTCTTTGGCATACACATTTCACATTGTTCAACCTGAAAGCCGCAGAGATTCATAACCAAGAAATCACTGACCTCAATTTCATTAGTTACTTTGACTGACTGGTAGCCCTCTCTCTACATTCAGATTCCTACGGACTTCTCTATGGAGATGTTTAACATGTCATTGCATAAAGACCCTTCCCTCCCTGATCTTCCCTGTGTATACAGAACTATTAGCTCCCCAAACACCTGTACGGTGAACATTAAGCTTCATCAGCAAACTGACAGGACACACTGGCATGACAGGTTAATGTCGCAGTGCAAACACCACCTCTGGAATAACCACCATTACATGTCAAACCAAGTAATACCTTTGTTACAGACAAGCTAAGTCCCAACAGCTGGATGGCATTCATAAATTCTCCCCAGGCCTATCCTGTGTTAAGGGTAGGCGAAACCCTTGATGTTGGGTGTTCTCGGCTAGGATAATAATGGTCTGATTGAATGCCTATTCATGTATAAACCTATAACATACGTCACATATTACTAATGCACTATACACTGAGGTGCAAAAATCCTAACTCCCTTTCTGTGAGGGTAAACTATTTAGCACACTGTATCAGTAGCTTGGCTAGGGCGGGGTAAGAGGGGCAACAATCCTGAGCACAAAGTGTTGACGGGCAAGATCAGCTGATCCCAGTCACTCTTTAATGTAATACTTTGCTTTAAAGGCCATTATTGCATTTGCAGTCAAAACTAAGCACTGTAGCACTCCATGTGTTGTCTATACTTGTGTTGTCTAAACTGCAGCAACTGCTGTCTACATTGCAAAAAACAGTTTGCTACAGTTTGAAAGTAAAACAAAAATCTTTTTTTTTTTTTTTTTTTTTTTAAACAAAACCTTAGAGCTGTAGCGTTCCATAGATGTAGGGTATGAACTGTAGCAAACAGTTTGCTACAGTTTAAAAGAAGAAATGCGCCCCACCCATATTTTTAATAAAATATGTTAAAAGGCAGGTTGGGGCAGGTCACAGAAACGGGATGTGAATAGCTGGGGGGAAGTGTCATGCATCTGGCCACCTGGTTGGTGTGCAACTACAAGGAATGTCTTTTTTTTAATGGGGTGAGTTCACTGACAGGATGCATCTTGAAAGTGGATGACATGATGATACGGAGGAGAGTGGACATCCTATGTATCCAAGAGACAAGATGGAAGGCAGTGCAGCAAAGCCACTTGACTTGGGATCCAGACTCTACTACTCAGGTGGGGGACAGGCTAGAAATGGTGTAGGAATTGTGGTGAGACAGAGACTTCAGAAGACAGTGAGGGATATCATCAGAATTAATGACAGACGCATGGCAATCAGACTCCAGTGTAACGATAGGGCAGTATTCATAATCTCAGCATATGCCCCACAGCAGGGTTGTGACAGTGAGGAAAAGAGTGCATTCAGACAGCGGTTGCAGGACCTAATGGACGAAGCAGGACAACATGAATTGGTGTTGATAATGGGTGACTTGAATGCACATAATGGGATAGACAGAACTGGATATGAGGACTGCCTGGACCCACATGGGTGGGGCAACAAGAATAAAGAAGGAGAAGCCATTCTAGACTTCTGTCTGGCAACTGGCTTGATAGTAGTCAACACATGGTTCAGAAAGAGAGACAGTCACAAGATCACATACAAGAGTAGCCAACATGCAACTCAGGTAGACTTCCCTCCTAGTACGGAAAAGGCACTGGGGTAGAATCCATGATTGCAAAGTCATCCCCAGTGAAACAACTGGCCCACAGCATAAATCATTAGGCGCCACAATCAGCTGTAAGCAGTGGTCAGAGAAGGCTCTAAGGTCAACAGAGAACAGGCTGAAGACCTGATAGTTGACTGGAGAGAAAGTACAGCAGTTCAAGGAATTACTCAGGGCTCTAGCACCCCAAGAAGAGGAAGAAACAGGTGGAGTTGAAGAACAGTGGCAGCACCTAAAACAGCATGTGTTAGGACTACAGAAAATATATGTGGCCGAGCCAGGTATGGAAATAAGGTACATAAGGAAAGCTGGTGGTGGAATGCAGAAGTCCAGGAAGTCATCAAAAGAAAGAAGGAAAGAGAAAAAAACTGATCAGGCTAGAAAGGACTACTGGTTGGCTAAAAAAGAAGCTAAGAAAGAAGTTGCAATAGCAAAGAATAGGGCATCAGAGGCACTCTGCCAACTTCTGGAAAGTGACTCAGTAAGGGGCACAAAGAAACTATATCAGGTTGCAAGACAAAGACAGAAAGATAAAGAAGATAGTCAGACACCCTTCATAAGGGATGCCAGCAACAACCTGCTCACCAGTCCACAAGACATCAAAGGCAGATGGAAGGAGTACCTCCAGCAGCTTCGGAATGAAGAAAACCCCACAGAAGCTGTACTGTCCCAGACACAGCCTATGATGAGAGAAGAAGAGGAGCCCACCCCAGAAGAAGTAAGAATAGCACTAAGGAAGATGAAGTCAGGGAAAGCAGCAGGATCAGATTAGGTCACAACAGATATGATAAAGATACTGGGTGAGATAGGGGAGAAATGGCTCCTAAGGGTACTAATAGCAGAGTGGAGAGAAAAGCGTATCCCAGATGACTGGAGAATAAGCTCATGCCAGTGTACAAGAACAAAGGGGACATCCACAACTGTGGGCAGTACAGAGGGATCAAACTCCTACCACATTGCATGAAAGTTCTGGAGAGGGTGACTTATAAATGGATATGCATAGTAGTAGAATGTAAGATGGGTGATGAGCAGTTTGGATTCAGATCAGGATGCAGCACAACTGATCCGATGTTCATATTGAGACAGATACTTGAGAAGAAGCTAGAGATGAGGAGACAGTCCAACTGGGCATTTCTAGACTTGGAGAAAGCATACGACAAGGTCACAAGAAAGCTAATCTGGGCAGTACTGTGGTGGGGTTTGAAGTCCCAGAAACACTGGTAGAATTAGTGCAGGCTAAGTACAAGGACCCAGTGACTCAAGTGCGAACAGATTTTGGCCTCACAAAGGAGTTCCCAGTGGGAGTGGGTGCACATCAGGGTTCAGCTCTGAGCCCACTGCTGTTCATACTGGTGATGGACTACATTAGCAAACAGGTTGGAGGGGACAGATCAACAAAGCTGCTATATGCAGACGATGTGGCAGTACAGGCAGACTCTGAGCTAGAACTTCAGCAAAGGACAGAAGAATGGAATGAAAATCTGAAGGCACATGGGTTGAAACTAAGCACAGATAAGATGGTGGTAATGGCAGCAAACTGGGAAAATCAGAAGAAGCTGAGAATAGAGATAGAAGGGAAGATACTGGAACAGGTAAACAGCTTCAAGTATCTGTGAGGGGTGGTTGAGGAGAAGGGTAGTCTGAATGAAGAGGTCAAAGCTAGAAACAGAGAGGCTGCAGCCAACTGGCTCATTGAGTATCAGGTGTAGTCTATGACAGAAGAATGCCAAAGAAGCTGAAAAGTAAGGTGTACAAGACAGTGGTGCGACCAGTACTACTGTATGGCACAGAAACCTAGGCAGTAAAGGCAGAACAGTGGAAGAAGCTAGAGGTGATGTAAATGAAGACCATGAGAAAGGTGGTAGGATGCACAAGGTGATGGAAATGAAGAGCCTGAGAAAGGTGGTAGGATGCACACTGTGGGACAGACGAAGAAATAAGGACATAAGAGCAGAAGCCAAAGTATCTCCAATTGCAGAAAAGATCAAAGAGAACAGACTACAGTGGTTTGGACATGTGCAGAAAAGCAGAAGACAATCTAGTGAAGAAGATTTGGGACAGACAGGAAGAAGTAAGAGGAAGCGAGAATGTCTAGCAAAAAGATGGAGGGATTGTGTGAAAAAGACCTGCGACAGTCATGCATGAGTGTTGAAGAAGGCAGGAGTGTGGCACTGAATCGAGAAAGTTGGCGACAGTTAGCATGATACCTAAACCCAATGTAGAAAAAAATGGGAAGAAGGGGCTGATGAGGATGAGGATGATGATGATGATGGGGAGGTGCAGATCGAAATACAATAATCTGATCACTTGTTGTTTATTACACTGAAGTGCTTTTTAATAGCCTTCTGTCCGGAGTCTGCATGTCCTCCCTAAGGTTGAGCGAGTTTTAAAGATATGCAGGTAGGGGTGTGTGTGTACGCAAGTGCATGCCTTCTGTGAAGGTTGGGCACCTGGCTGGCAACTCGGCACCGTAAAAACTCTACTGCCAATCTGCGGACCAGTGATCCGCTGTGGCGACCCCTAACCGGGAAAAGCCCAAAGACATTGCTTTTTACACTTTTTACACAGAAGTGCTTTTAAGTTATTTAATTATTTTGCTCTTCACTTGTAGAGCTGAGGGGTTGGGACACTGGTTCACAGTACAGACACAGTTCACAAATTGAACCAGCTATGTTTTTGCACTGTACGTTAGAGGGGAGGTTTCCACTGTTGAACTTTGATGATTGCTCATGACTGGATTAAGCTGCGTAGCATTAGTCAGCTTAAGGAAACTTTTTTAGTGAGTCATTTGCAGTTATAACCCTGGATGGACCCTGAGGGGATGGACTTTGTATGATGCAGTAAAAATGCTGCTTACTAAACACTGACTCGGTTTGTGTTAATGTCTTCTGATGTACTTAACTTTAGGACAACTGGGTATAACAAACCTGCCCACTTTATAAACATTTTTGAGTTGATTTGTGGAGAAGAAATACAAGTCTAAATCTGATTATGAGTGGGGTTTTTTTTTAGTTAAGCAGTGAACAGCAAACCGTATTCCAGGCCAAACTTTGAGGTTGAATATTGTATTGTTTTCTGCCCATTTCCTTTATTGGTTTGGTGATGTGACTTTCTGTGGTCACCACATGAATGCAGATGAGTAAACTGGTTATTAGTAAGTCATGCTATGGACTATAATTTAGGTTAACACAGGGTTCTTTGTTTGCTAGAAATGACAAAAAGTGTTAGACTGTGGTCGTTTTCCACCTATACACACATTAAAAGCAATTCAGCTGAGCAAAGGAGCAACAAACATGGCTTCTTTTAATTAAAATAAAAACATATACTTTATTAACATAAAAGTAGTAAGCACTTTGGTGGCTCCTGGCACTTCATCAGACAATTAAACTCTGAAATCACTGAATTGTATTGACGAGTATATATTTGCAGGAGCGCTTTATTCCCCAGCTAGTGAAGGATTTGTTGTTCACGCACATTAAAAGCACCTGAACATCTGAAACTTGTCAAGTTCTCTGAAACAGCATCTGTTATGCTTCTGTGTCTACATATGCTAGTTTCACAATACAAGTAATTTATTGCATTTCTGATTCAGACTGCATCAGTTAACAGATCAGACAGCATGAATTAACCCATTTTACAGTATTCCTTTTGTTATAAACCCAGTGTTCTAGCTCGGAATACAAACTATTAACAACATTAAGGACATGTTCCTTGCTTACTACAATTAGTGGTCTTTTTTTTTCTTCAGTAAACTAATTTTATAAATAATGTGGATAAAAAATAAGAGTCCTTAAGTCCAGTACATGAGATAATCTGCCCGTGCTATAGTGATGAACATAACAGTACAGCAATGCTTAACAACCATCCTTTAACTGACAGGACAGCCACGGTGGTGCAGCGGTAGCGTTGCTGCCTCACAGCAAGAGGTTCTCCCATTCGATTCTCAGCTGGGGTGCGGGGGAGCGCCTTCTATGTGGAGTCTGCATGTCCTACCCGTGGTTGGTTGGTGTTCGAAAGACATGCATAAGTGGGCGTGCCTTCGTTGAAGGTTGGACGTCTAGCTGGCACCTCAGCGTTCGTGAAAATCTACTGCCAATCATTAGCAGACCGGAGTTCCGCTGTGGCGACCCCTAACCGGGAAAAGCCGAAAAGACAAACATCAGTAAGCTGAGCCAACTTAATGATCTTAAAATACTTAACTCACAAAGCATGAGGTGCAACCATAGTTGCCTCTCCACCCCTTAGGAGAGTTCATTCACCGTATCCCATATGATATCAATATATAAACAGAAAGCAAAATGCTTGTTATGAGGGGAAACAAGATTTTAAGGACAGTACACATACACACATTGTGATGCAACAACTCAAATCTCAGTCTAACAAAAACTTGTACAACATTATCATCTTGGTAACTTCATCTGCTGAAATTTGCTTATTTCAATTCAATTTATATTTATTCGAAAAATAGATTTTAGTCAAGCATCTCATACCCTATTTCAGATTTAACTTTGATGTCCAGGTGATGTGATTTTTCACCTAGTTCTAGAAGCAATCTGTCAGTTCCTTTAATAGTACTGTTCTTATGGTACCCCTCTCCATCAATTCTTATTAAAAATATGTTTTACTTTCTTCATCAGCTTCCTCCACAGCCCCAGCCATGCATACAAAAGGATCAACGTAAGATATAATTCACAGTCCTATCTGCACTGACTATAAAGAGTTGGATAACTCTAGGGAAAAGTAAATGACATCAAAATGATATGCAAAGCTGGCTACCTGCAATTTATGAAAGTAGTGTAGCAGCACAGATAATGAGATCCAGATATGACAAGTAGCACACATCCACGTCTTAAAGAACAGCAGCCATGTACAACAGCTGCACACAGTATCACTCATGCCACACACATGGATAAACAAGACAACTGTGACACGGCAGGGTTGGCAGCAAACAGGACTACATCTGTCCATCTCTACCTGTGGATCAAGAGAAGACACAGCACTCTCATTGCACAGCTGGCACAAAAATACATGGTGCAGAGGTGACAACACACTGTCCTATTACACAGCGGGCACAGCATGACCTCATGATGCAGAGCTGGCAGCACTATGCCCTATTACACAGCTTTCTGGAGAGTCATTCAAAGCCATCTACCACCCTCCTTAACTACATAGTCAAACAGAGTCTCCAATTACACTGCTCATGTTGTCCCTCCTGTGCAGCTCTGAAAGGCTACACATTAACAAAAGTTTCCAAAGCAGCCTCCCCCGGTTGGCTTTATAAGTTCATTTATCGATTGTAATTTCAATGAACTACTACTCTATACTAGATATTTAATTCAATAATGGGGTCCTTTATTTAACTGCTTACAGTTAGGGGACTGCGTCCAACGTCACTTTCAGACAGTTATGTTTACAATGCTGGGAAATAAAGTCAGGCACCATTTTCTTTGTTTCTCTGACTGGGTCTCTTTGTATGCTTTCTACTTAATTTGTGAGTTTTGTAAGTCTCTTCTTTAGTTTGTGTGTGTTTGACACTGAAAAGTGGCAGCATTTCATTTATATTTATAGACAGGTATGTGTTAAGATTTAAATGACTGGATTACCTACAATCAAGAAGTGACAGCATTTATTAACAGTGTATGAAGGCATAGGTAACCTACAAATGCTGGACCGATCTTAGTTCACCTTTGTTAAAGAAAGGCCAAGCCTAATAAATCTGGTGGACTTCTTTGAGAGAATCACCAAACCAATGGATGAGGGCAAGACTGTTCACACAACTACCTCAGCATGGCCAAGGCTTTTGATACAATACCCCACTCAGGCATTACAGACAAAGCTCACTACCATTAGATATAAGCCCTTTTATCAACCAATGGATAACCAACTGGCTCACTGATAGGACTCAGGAGGTCAAATTAGGTGAGGTCAACTCCATCAAGAGGCCAGTCACTAGCAGAGTCCCCCAGGGCTCGGTATTCAGCCCATTCCTTTCTGGCATGTTTCTCTGAAGTGGAAGCAAATGGTGAAGGTTTGTGGCTGAGTAAGTTTCCAGATAATTGCAAGCTGGGGGTTATCATCGACTCCCCTGCAAATGCTAGATTTCTTCAAGAAGGCTCACCTCTGACTAACAAGCAGACCTCCCAACCATCCCGAATTACTCGTTTTTTTCCCCGAGTTTTGGGGACCAAATGAAGGGGTGCCACGATTCCCGAGTGGCACCCCTTCATTTCCGATTTCTTTGCTTTTGTTTTTTTTTTATTTTTTAAATGTTCGCACTGTCGGAGGTGACGTCATCACATGCGTGATGACGTCGGCACCGTCAGCACTAGCAGCCAGTCGGAATTGAGCTCAAGGAGCTCACGTCATCATTTCCGGCTGGCTGCGAGCAGGCGGGTAGTGCCTTGCCGAGAATTTGAATGAAGAGCACTACCAGTCAGTCGATTATAAGGGAAGAATGCTGGATTTAAATCTGCTGCCATTTTGGACAGAAACGTGAGGGAAGAATGCTGTCTTCAAATCTGCTGCCGAGCCGACTTTTGCTCTAGGTAAGGGTGTGTGTGCCACCGTAGGGAGATAAGAGTAACTCAGATTCAGACAGTGTTACTTAAAAGTTTAACAATCAGCAGCGCAGCAGCAGAGTTAATTAGAAATTCAGAGTTAATAGTCAGCAGCAGCAGAGTTTCCACATGCTCCCAGGTAAGGGACTATTAAGAACAGAGTTTGTCGGTTGTGCTGTAAAATGGAAAGCAGGATCATTCATTTAAAGTCCATTGTGCTGTGTTTAATTCTAATTCAATGAGGTCGTTCATTTAACTCCATTATGCTGTGAATTCAGGTTCATTCAATGTCTGTTGTGCCACTGCCGGGTTCAGTGTGTGCAGGTTCATTCAAAGTCCATTGCACTGTGTTTAATGCTAATTCAGTGAGGCCCGTTTTCAAAGTCCATTGTGCTGTTTTAATTTAATTCAATGCTGCTGACATTCTAAGTAAAAGTTTGTATTTAATTCAATGAGGTCCATTTTCAAAGTCCGTTGTGCTGTAAAAGAACGTCCGTTGTGCTGTGTTTAATTCAATGAGGTCCATTTCCAAAGTTTGTTCATAGGTTCATAGGTTCATACTAGGCTATCTGCCCGAGGGCATTTATAAGCCTAGCCCATAGTTTTGTGGCTTAAGCCACCCCTTTTGTATGGGGAACTATACCCATTATTTTGCTGTGCCTCTGTCTAGCAGTGACACTGAGGTAATCCCTGGAGTATATCTGCGATCTCCCATCCATTGGTCAAGATTTCTCTTGAACAAGGCCAGCGAGGTGCTCTGCCTCACATATACCGGGATTTTGTTCCACAGCATAGGGAGTCTTTGGGTGATGAATCTATCCCTCCAGCACGTCCTATTTATAGCTGTGTCGAGGTTTAAGTCTCCCGCCCTTGTGGCTCTGACGGATCTAGATTTTTTGAGGTGAAGCATATTCATCAACTCTGGGTTTGACATGGCCTTGTATGTCAGGCAAAGGTCACCTCTGAGCAAGCGGTAAGCGACTGAATAGAGCTGGAGTTCTTTCAGTCGGGCAGCATAGGACAGATTTTTGAGACCCTTTATCCTTTTGGTGAGGAACTTTTGTGGCCTCTCTAGCTGCTGCAAGTGTCGGGTCAGATACATTCCGAATGGGGCATTGTACTCAATCATTGGTCTGATGAGTGATGAGTATAGGGAGACTATGACCTCCCTTGATCTAGATGTGAATCCCTTCATGATGAGGTGGGCAATGTAGAAGGTCTTCCTAACTACTTTAGCTACATGGGTGTCGAATGACAGGCTACTGTCAACCTGGGTCCCCAGGTCCCTGATAACTTCTTCTGTGCTCAGAGGATTACCACCTATATGGTAGCTAGGGGTAACCTTGTTTTTCCCGAAGGGTATGACTATGCATTTTTTGGCATTTAACTTTAGGCCATGGCTCTGGCACCAGTCATCCGTTTCTGTGAGACCCTTCTGAAGGATATCTGTGTCAGATGTGTTTTCGACCACGGCACCCAGTTTACAGTCATCTGCAAACTTTGTCAGCCATAACCCTCCTGTGTTTGCTTGTACTTCGGAAAAGTAGATGCCAAACAAGAGTGGGCCCAGGACTGAGCCCTGTGGGACACCACTTGTGACAGGCTTTGAGTCTGACATGGCGCCAGCAACTCTGACCTTGTGGGTTCTGTCACTCAGCCAGTTTGCAACCCATCTTGTGATGTATGGGTTAACATTTAAGCTGATGAGTTTTTCAATGATACCCGAGTGGGGTATTGTATCGAAGGCCTTCGCCAGATCGAGGTAGGCTGTATGGACTGCCTTTCCCTCATCAATGGCTTTGGTGACTGTTTCGAAAAAGTCAACCAAGTTTAAAAGGCATGATCTGCCTTTGACAAAGCCAAACTGGGTTGGATCCAAAGTCTGCAAATTCCCTATGTCTTTATTTATGAGGTCCATTATGATCCTCTCCATAGCTTTGCAGATAAGGCTTGTCAAGCTAATGGGCCGGTAATTTCCAGGGTCTGTGGAGGCACCGCCTTTGTGAAGTGGGACTACAGTCGCAGTGCGCCACTCCCTGGGTACGTATCCAGAGGTGAGACTATGATTAAACAGCTGTCCTAGCTGTGGGTTTAATTCCTCGTTGAGTTCGTGGAGCACACAGCCCGGGACACCATCAGGTCCCATGGACGCTGTGTTTTTTGCTTTGGAGAGAGCAGTTCTCACTTGGGCGTTTGAGATGTTTGGGGGGCTGCAACCATTTGGTATAGATATCTCTCCTTTTGGGGGGGGGAGAAGTTTGCACTGAACCTGTCAGCCAGTATGTTGGCAATGTCTGTAGGATCAGTAATCTTCACATCATTTTGAACTAGTTCTGAGCATATCTGGGAGTTTCCTCCCAGGTTTCTAACATAGCTAAAGAAGGCCTTATGATTGTCTTTTGAGTCTTTAGCTATTTTTCTCTCAAAATTTGCTTTGGATGATTTTATGAGAGCTCTTAGTTTTTTACTTATAGTGATCAAGGGTGTCTTTCCTTTTAAGGATTTTGCTCTATCTTGTAGTAGCTTCCTCCTTTTGTTGTAGAGTTTGTTTATGGCTGGGGTCCACCAGACTGGACGCTTGCCCTTGGTACAAAGAGTCTTTGTTTTGCTTGGGATTGCCTTATCCATGCAGTGCTGCAGGTGCTGATTCAAATCAATGCTGCTGCTTCTGTAACGGAAAGTCCATTGTGTTGTGTTTTAATTCAATGCTGCTGGTGACATTATTATTCTTTTTTAATTCAATGCTGCTCTGCTGACATTTATTATTCTTCTGTTGTGCTGTGTTCAGTTCTAATTCAATGAGATTCATTCAAAGTCCGCTGTGCCAAGTTCAGTGTGTGCAGGACAGGTTAATTCAAAGTCCGTTGTGCCAGGTTCAGTGTGTGCAGGACAGGTTCATTCAAACCATTTTCAAAGTCTGCTGTGCTGATTCAAATCAATTCTGCTGCTTCTGTAACAGAAAGTCTGTTGTGTTGTGTTTTAATTCAATGCTGCTGCTGACATTATTATTCCTGCTTTAATTAAATGCTGCTGCTGACATTATTATTCCTGTTTTAATTCAATGCTGCTGCTGACATTATTATTCCTGCTTTAATTCAATGCTGCTGCTGACATTATTATTCCTGCTTTAATTCAGTGCTGCTGCTGACATTATTATTCCTGCTTTAATTCAGTGCTGCTGCTGACATTATTATTCCTGCTTTAATTCAATGCTGCTGCTGACATTATTATTCCTGCTTTAATTCAGTGCTGCTGCTGACATTATTATTCCTGCTTTAATTCAATGCTGCTGCTGACATTATTATTCCTGCTTTAATTCAGTGCTGCTGCTGACATTATTATTCCTGCTTTAATTCAGTGCTGCTGCTGACATTATTATTCCTGCTTTAATTCAGTGCTGCTGCTGACATTATTATTCCTGCTTTAATTCAGTGCTGCTGCTGACATTATTATTCCTGCTTTAATTCAATGCTGCTGCTGACATTATTATTCCTGCTTTAATTCAATGCTGCTGCTGACATTATTATTCCTGCTTTAATTCAATGCTGCTGCTGACATTATTATTCCTGCTTTAATTCAATGCTGCTGACATTTATCATTGAGGTTCATACAAAGTCAATTGTGTCAGGTTCAGTGTGTACAGGACAGGTTCATTCAAACCATTTTCAAGGTCTGGTGTGTGTGTGTGTGTGTGTGTGTGTGTGTGTGTGTGTGTAAGGTTACCTAGGCTCAAACCCTGTACCTTGCTTACAGGTGACAACAGCCTAAATTCTCTACCCACACCAGCACTGTCCAAAGTTTCACAGAGTATCTCGAATGTTTGCCTCATACTTTGGTGTGCGTTTCTCTTAAAATTTGTGTTTTTTTGGCAGATCATTAACAACTTAATTTATTAAATAATTATAGCCATTTAAGTTTGTCTGCCTATGTTTCAGGAAACTCATGGTAACACCAACCAAAACATTTTATTCTAGCAATTTTCTAAGATTATACAAGGAATGTTATTTCATTCTAGCAATTTTCTAAGACTATACAAGCGATGTTTAAAATGTGCCCCACTCCCTGGTTTTGGGCTTTTGTCTCCTCCCCCTAATAAATGTTGGCTTTTTCCAGATTTCTTACGCTGCAAAGCTCTTCAGGGGAAGAGAAGTTTAGGGCTGTTTATGTTAAGTCTGATGGATTCTTAGTAGCATAACCGGTAGTATACTTGCGTTTGATGAAGAAGGCTGTGGGTTCTACTCCCACAGTATGTAAATGGATTACGGGGCTGTATTTTGGTTTTCTGTTCTTCAGTTTGCATTTGAAAGTTGGTATCCCCCAATTCCATTGGAGTGGGTGGGGGGTTACATAATGTATGCACATTTTATGTTAATCAGCGTACAGATTTGTACCTATTTTTCATGGGCCTTTGTCCAGATTTTTGATATTTCCAGGTTGAGAGGTATGCTAACAAGTGATGGCAAAGCCATGGTCTTATATTCAGAGCTAAAAATGCTTAACTGTAATTTTTGTAAATCAGCTATCCTAATTACTGTGTTGATAATATGCTCTTAAGAGCTGACCCAGTGGTCATGGGTCTGGGTACACATGTAGATAGTACCTTACCTTTTATCACCATGTGGCCACAGTGGTGAGGAAATGATGTTATGAAGAAAGGCATGGCATCTACATCCAATGACGTCATCATCCCACTGTACTTTGCCCTTATCAGAGCAATCATAGAGTACAATGCTTCCTTTGGTATGTACCTGACGAGGCATATGCAGCAATTAGAGTGATCTCAGAGGTTCCTTACAAAAAGAATACAATGCATAACAAACCTGCCTTATGCAAAGCACCTTAAGGCCATTTTTCTATACTCAATCCCTTACCGATTGCTGAGGTGTGTTCTAAGCCTGACTTACAAGGCATCCACATATCCCCCACGTATGAATCTGTAGGATATTTGTAAGTCTAACAGTACCAGAAATATAAGGTATAAGTACCTGAATTTTGTCTGTGACTTGAACAAAATGTGCTGTAGAAAGAGAGAGATCAATTACCCAGTTTAAGCACAACCTAGACCGGTGGATGGGGAGTAAGAAATTTACACAGGGTCTGGCACCCATGTTCCTTATAGACAGAGGTCACTTATAAATGTCTGGACCTCAATGCCCTATTTGGTGCCATCATTCATTTGGGAAAACCTGGCTAGATTAGAACCCCCCCCCCCCAGTCATTAGCAGGAATGAATTCAAAAGAAAAAAAATACTACATTTATGGCATGATGTCTTACAAAAACTAAACAAATATACATCTTTACTCATTGTGATGTATAAACACAAATCCACTGACGCTCAAAATATGAAAACAGCTAAACTGTTTGAAGTCCTAGGGATAACAAACAAAGGACCTGGTACTTGAACAATGGATACTCTATCACAGAGGATGTCCTAGTAATAGCTCAGTGAGTAATTTCACAACCACCACCATCCTTTTCTAAACCACTTGCACAGGTGAGAGCTCTGGTGGTAGCAAGCAGAGCAGGGTAAACCAGAAGCATTCCTAGACAAGTAGAGAGGTATTACCAATCCAGTATGTCCAAGGTCTGCCCCAGTCTCCCACTAGTGGGATGAATCTTGCATTCCTCCCAGTGGAAGATGTGAGGCAGCATCCTCATGAGTTGCCCAACTCATATCAACTGACCCCTTGCAACATGAAGAAGTGGCTACTCAAAGGTACTCTTGATCTGCCAAACTCTTCACTTTATCATGAAGGATTAGCCCCACTATCCTGTGAATAGACATCATTTGTGCCATTTGTAACGCAATCTCATTTCTTCAGTTATCACCCAAAGCTCATGACCACATGTGAGAAGGGGGACAAAGACTGACCAGTAAATCAAGAGTTTTGTCCTATAACGTGGATCTCACTTCACCACAATCATGCACACATCCTGCCGCATTGCTGCTGTTGTACCAGCTTCTGGTTATTCTCCAAGTTTCCTCTATCCTTACTCATAAACAAGTCACCAAGTTTGCTGCTGCCCGCAACAGGAGAAAGCATGCTTCATGGAAATAACCATGACCTTTGACTTGGAGGTACCTTTGAGTAGCCACTTCTTCATGTTGCATCCCACCCACTTCTCAAGCAGATGCAAAGCTCATGAAAGTACCTTCCTGATGCTATCCCTGAAGTGAAGACTGAGGGTTCTGCAATGAACTTCACAAGAAAATAAAGTTTCTGACTATAAATGGTACTGGTAGTTTCACGCAAACATTTTAAAGCCCATTAAAGAACAGTTTCTCTTTTAGTAGGTCATTAAATTTGCTGCTACATGTAGTGATCACTTCTACTGCAATTAATAGACCTCAGAGGTAGCACTTACTTACTTACAGTTTGTTAAACAGGTTGTCTAGCTAGGGGACTCACTTTCAAAGGAGACCTAATTATGACAATGGTGACGGATGCAATCTGCTGCAAAGTGAGAAAAACGGTGTAATATTTCCTCCCTCCATCCCCTTCCACAGATACATACATGCTGTACTCAAGCAAAAACACACTATCCATGGACCTGTCCTAGCAGCTTTATCAGTTTGACATAACTGTATTATACAACCCTCTTTTATGTCATTCTATTAACAACTGCAAGGAAGTGTACATAGGGTTAAAGGCATATGACATACAGATTCAAAGCCACTTAAAAATTCTCTCCCAAACCCAACAAACTGAAATGTAAATTCCTTAAATGCCTTTATGGAGCAGCTTAGCATACTACAAAACACGGGGGGACGCAATTCATTTATACAGCATGGCCAACAGATGGCAACTATGAACTTGCAAGCTTAATAAATATAGTAATCGCCTTTCCTTGTTTTTATAGGATAGCCCTGATTTAACCATTTGTGTCCTGAAAAAAAAAACAATACAAACTGCTTATGTCCAGAAATGTAAATGATGCATTTTTTTTTTTTTCTGAAATACCGGGAGAAACTAATGTTGTCACTTTACCATATGAAGACAACTGTACTAAAACTGTATGCTAATGAGCCTTAATTTTAGTAACAAAGTGAAACCAAAATTCTCTGTACTGGCTGAGGTGAATAACTCCAAACTAAATCTTACGTTTTGGTAAAAAAGTGCCTTAACATACTTCACAACATTAACTCACTAAGGGTTTCAACAGGAGGAGTGAAAGTGCAGGGAAGGCAGGACTTGAGCAATTTATATAATGTTGGAATAAACAATAACTGTTAAAAAAATATGTATGATGCATGAAAATGAAAAAAATTACATTTTAATATGCATTACTGTATGTGCACCCATACTGTTACTCAATATATGAGAATTTAACAAACGCCAATGCGTGGCTAGGGTGGGGTGAAAAGAGTCAGACTCCTTGGGTGGGATTAGATGACGACCGGTCACGAGGTACTGTACTACCGCCATTCAAAAAAAGAATGCTGATAAGGCATTAGTTGTCAGGGCTGAAGTGCTTCAGTGCTCCATGTGTGTGCTATTTAAACTGTAGGAAGACACTTCTTAGATTTGTAGCAACAGACTTGATACAATTTAAAGGAAAAATCTGTTTTCTTTTTTTATTTATTAATTGTTTTTTCGCTGTTCGAGCACTCGAGGAATGTAGAATGGACTTTTTCAGAGCTGAGGGGGTACCACAACAGGGAAAGAGACTGGGCACTAGATGCGCTGGCTATGGTGCTGAATAAAGGTATTTAAAAAAAGAAAAGTAACTCGTTAAGAGACACGTTCCTCATTCTGAGTCTTAGAAATTCTGTGTTCCACGCTGTTCGGTACTGAAGCAGTTTGTTCAGTCATTCTTCAGATATTTTTATGATCCATGGTAAATAAATATTAACACTAAATGATAATAATTCAACAAACTCTAACGTAGGAAGAAGCATTTAATAACCATATTGTGAGCCAGCTAGTTGATGTACATTCCACATTTTGCCTATTTGTTCCATATTGTGAGGCAGTGTTCCACATTTTATGTATAAAAAACTGAGAGCTATGCTGCCTACAAAGGTGGTAACCCTAAATTGTAAATGCAAGCTTTTAATAACACAAACATATATACAATCAGATGGAGTGAGTGACTGACTGACCAATGCAGCAACATTTACTATATGATCTCAAAACTAAACCTATTTTGTGCCTCATGTCAAAGTGTCACAGTTAAAATCCCCGGCAACTGATACGTAACTCAAACAATTGTTGGCGAGTGACATATGAAGTACAAGGTTTTCTTATGGCATCATTTCTGATCCGACCTGGTTAATAGTGAAAATCTTTGCTGGGTTTTACATAGTAAAATATAGGTATATGTCTGTGTGTTGGCATTCAAACCAAGATAGTTCACCAATTTCTCTGAATTAACTGCCAAGAGAGATGAAAGGCAGGAGACTTGACGTATACATAACCTGGAAGGAGCTGCAGTGACCGGGGGGCTCTGCATAGGAAACTCAATTCCAAAATGAGGAGGACGTTAATCTCAGCAGAAGTCTCACTAATCCCTCTCCTTTGCTCTGTAGGAGGTGGCTTCTAAATAAAAGGGATTTTTTTTCATGGTAAGACTGCTTGTAATGTTTTAATTGCCCGAAGAGAGTATGGTGAGAGGAAGTCATTGAAGCAATTTGAACAAGAGTTGGTAGGTCCTGGGCCAACAGAACTTGCTTCATTATTTATTTATTTATTTATTTACTTCATCATAAGATTTTGGAGTATTCATACTGTCTTTTTTTCCTGGATGAAACCAGTATTCTCTAAGCAATGGGTGGTACTGTGTACCCATCTGTGAAAATAACATGAGACATTTACCTGTTAGAGGGCAAAACTGCCGCACAACAGGCAGGCACACTTGTAGAACAAAAACTGGTGTGGTAAACAGGCACAAGGCCTAATGGCATTCAGTATGGTACAGAAAGAATTGTGAAAAATATTAAGCAAAAGAAAGAAAGACACCTCACACCTCTCCCTGATTTTGAACCTTTTTTTAATTTTCCTGTCACTCAATTTTTTTTCTGGTAAATCACTGTGGATTACACTGTCAATAATGCCAGAAATAGAGTTTCATACTTACTGTTAAGAAAATGCATGCTGAAAGTTTGTTTGTTTGTTTTTCGGCTTTTTCCCGGTAAGGGGTCGCCAGATAGGAACTCCAGTCCACTAATGATTGGCAGTAGATTTTTACGAAACGCTGAGGTGCCAGCTCGACGCCCAACCTTCAACGAAGGCACGCCCATTTACGCACTCATGTCTTTTGAACGCTACCCAACCGTGGGGAGGACATGCAGACTCCACACAGAAGGCACTCCCAAGCCACTCCGAGAATCGAACGGGAGAACCTCTTGCTGTGAGGTAACAATGCTACCGCCATACCACCGTGGCATACAAAATGCATACTGAAAGTAATAGTTAAAAATCATTCTTCATTTCAGGGCTTTGCTAACTCCATTATTTCAGGCTTTGTGCAGAATTCTTTAACAAAGAAGTTAAAAGGTAAGAATAAACAGACAAATTAAAAACAAAAGTTATGATAGTTTGTTTACATACATAAATATACGCAACAAAAACTCAAATTTTGTAATGTTTAAAGAAAAAAAAAAGTAGCTTAGAGCAATTTCTTGACAGAGTGTTAATGTAACAGCAAGGGACAGGAGAGTGAAAAAGAGCAACATGTGATGGGAAGTGGGACAATTTCTGGTAATTTACGAAAGTTTTAGCAGTACAGATGGATTACAGGACACAGTTTTACTGGTTCCAAGATGGAAGCCATAACTGCCTCTCCTGTAGATGGTTACTGTTCCACTCCATCTGTTCAAGGCGGTGCTGTCAGAGCAACAAGGGTTAGTACTACACCCTATTTTAAATACTTCAATTGTGTGTTCTTGGACAAGCAACACCTGCATCATGTTCTTAGCTATTCACTTTGAAAGCAGAAGTTGCCATCTTAAAGTAATCCTGGAAGTCTTTGACTTAAAAGTCTTTCATGGCCAAGTAGAAAGCTTCTTTTCAATCTGCTGAGCACCTATTACTTCATAAAGCCTCTCCATTCCACAAATACTTCAACCACCTAACCAACTTTAGAAGAATGGCTTGTCATCATCGTCTTTTTTTATAACACACCTACTTGTAATTCCCATCCACAGTCATACCACCTCAGATATTCAGGGAACCTGACATGAAAGATTTTAAAAAGAGAGTTTTTAGAGTGCCACAACAATTAACTTTTCCCAGTCTAGGACTCCAAGTCCTACAAAAGTTCACTTTACCCTCAATTAAGCCAGGTTCATCTGTAAACTTAAAAGTTTACTTCCTGAAAACCTTTTTGAAACTCATGTCCTGATAAGAAATCAGTGATACACCATTTCCCACACCAGTAGGATATTCTGGAAAACTAGTCTATCATTTATGCAAAAGACAGGTTTCCCTTGACTCCATAAATTAAATACCTGCCAGTGTGTTTGATTCTGTCCACAACATCATCATTAAGAGGGAAAGACTACTGCATACCTTGGATGTTCAGAGACTGTTAACATACTATGAAGAAAGAACCAGTGACATCAGGAACTCGTACCAACTACATCTTACAAGGGAAAGGAATAGGATTATCACTGCAATTAGACAGACTCTGGCCAGGTTGAGTGCTTACTGCAAATTGAACAAAATACTAACCCAGAGCACTAGAAAGTACACTCCATTAGAGCGATTACAATACAATTTAAATGTCTTGGCATCTGGGAAGTACACTCCATTAGAGCAATTACAATACAATTTAAATGTCTTGGCATAAACATGGAAGAGCAACCACGACATCCACCCACAGACTTACACAACACTACAAACTGTGCAACCAGTCTTGAAAAATCGACGGGTTTTAACATGACAGATCTCCTGGGAATCCGGCCTTAAATGACCCCCACACCTTGCTACAGCTAAGTAATACCACTTAGGATTCTTACCATTTATTTTAATAAGAAAATAGATATCCTTGAAAACAGAAACAGTACAGCTGTGAGAGGTACTCACCACAAAATTAAATCTTCAAATATGTAGAATCTCACAGCAGTGCAAACACCCACCCACTAATTTCTGACTTAGATGAAAAAAGGATTAAAAAATATTTGCACCTTACATTATATAAGATGCACACATTTACTGTGTGCTTACGCTGTTACCACTGCAAGTTTGTAGTACTGTAGTATGGGCTATAGTTACGTTTCTTGTTGGCATATTTTAAATATTTACTGTGATCTTGAACTCTGATGTCACTGTGATTATATACGGAGTATTTTCCTGTTCTTTTATTATTTATTATTAAATATATTTAAACATTTCATTGTGGCTGATCTTGTAGAGATATTTAAGTTTTGAGAGTACTTGCATATTTATTTGACACTGTGGGCCACTCCTTATATCCTTGCTCTTGGTCAAACTACCATTTGCATTAATAGTAACATTATACAGTAAGATTGGACACCATTTATTAAGAGCCTTAAAGTAGCTGATAAGGAGAGTTGGCTGGTGGCAGTGATAGCTATCTTATAATCTGGGCAAAAGGGGGCATAGCTAGTAAACCTGTGCCAGCCCCAGGTGTGTGTGTGTGTGTGTGTGTGTGTGTGTAAATCAAACCTCAAAAGGTGTGTGTGTCAGCTACTTGGGCAGGGGCACAAAGCACTGGTTGGACAGACAGAGTGTTGGAGGTCTTGGCTTGACCACTCAGCTGAGATCTCAACTCTATAGCTGTGCAAGTGGTGAGTCTTACTGGGGATCTGGAGAAAGAGGTAGAAACTAGCCCAGGACTGACTGTGGTCTCTGTGTGCTCTCAACAGAAATTGCACTTGATGCTGACAGCTGCACCTGGAAATAATGTATGTGTACCTTGTCACACACTCAGTGTACATACCCCACTGTTGCCAGTGGTGAGGACTGAGGCTACTTGATTACTGGTCAAGTGGTGGGTCATCACAACACCTATTTCAAGGCTATGTACCTGCCTCACAGCTTCTTTCATACCTGCCCTACCAAAGTATACAACAGACTAAACACATTTAAACACATATAATAATTACAGGGTTAAGATCAACAGCTACAACCTACATTTATCTAATGAACATATTCACATTACAACCACAACTATCTACTACAGATCTTTACACTAATTTCCCCATCTCCAGCAAAAGTCTCTAGCTTACTATCTATGCTGCATAACCTACTGGGAAGACAGACACATACAGCATTAACCTCATTGCCAACATTAAATCCCTTTATTCTCCATTTTACATGGGATGGGGTGTAACACAGTAATGTGACTAGATTATCTAGAAACATAATTCAGCTTTGCTAACTCCAACAACCATATCCAATAACATTTCTTATTCATTACTATATATAGGCAATAAGACCTCACAATTTCAAGCCTGGCTAAATCATCATAAGCCAAGCGTATTATTAGTAGTATCTGAAACTTTGCTAAAACCAAACATCCTAGATACAGAATTCAATAGTCCTGACTATTCTATCTACAGATCTGGCCACATTAAAAGGAGTATTCGTGTTCACATAATAGTGAGGAGCTCCATTTTATCACCAGTACCAACCAACCTAACATTATCCCTTGATAGCAGTCAGTTCTAGTTAAGTGTCACATTAGCACACATAAACTGAATTCAGAATGTAGAACTACAACTCAGAAAAGCTTCAAAACTGCTTCCACCATCATTAAACTGTTTCCAAGACAACTGTTACGGCGAACTAATGTCACTAGCTGATTTCAGCATTCTATGGTCAATACAAACTGAATAAAACTGTGTTATATTCTAACTCTGAACTCTCCCAATTTATAAAAGCCTCAAGAATAGTTTTCTGATAAAAAGACGATGGTGTTTTAACATTGCATGTTTTCAAAATATCCAAATAATTTTATAATTAGTGGAATTTTATCAAAAAACCTCAGTGAGAAAAAGTCACCCCTGGAACACAGTAAAAGCAATCACCACTAAAAATGGAATTAATTGCCAACTGATTAAAAATGATAACTTTACTATGTTCAACTGACTACTCTATCTTAAACTACAAAAATGAACAATGAAGCTGTTATTACTTTCAATAACACTCTGTATTAGACAAAAACACCCTTGCCTGAAGAACTGAAGTAACAGATCATTCCCATGCACTGACACAACATCAAGAAAAGGAATGAAATATAGGGTACTCCATAGTTTCATGGGTGTACATTAGGGCCCTTAAAAGCCTAGCGGTGCAACCCACATGTGACCCACAAATCTGATTTATATTTGATTTACAGGGGGGTGATTTACTGACTGCCTTTGTCCATCATAGACCATAGAAGTCAAACCATTGGCAAAGTTCCGATTACCCTTCTAATGGGTTCAAGTTGCACTTAAACAGAAAACCTATAAAACCCAAGTGTAGACACAATCTCATAAAAGACACAAAGAAACAAATGCCAAAAACAAATATAAGCCAAAGACAATTACTACCCCCGACAACAAAACAACTGCAACACTGTTAATACAATGATGTGTGAAAGAAAAGTAAACAATAACCCCTTAAACTTCACAACTGAGCAGAATACTGTAATGCTTTCACACATCACTTTAAATCTTTGTCCCTCACACACATTTAAATTGTATGTGTATGTGTGTGTGTATATATATATATATATATATATATATATATATATATATATATATATATATATATATATATATATATATATATATACACACACACACACATACACACACATATACACACACACACACACACACACACACACACCATATATATCAATATTTTTTATTTTACATTTAATCGGGATAGTCCACTGGACACAGGGCCATTTTCAGTGGAGGCCCGGGGAGTAAAGCTCCACACATATGAATAACATAACAAAAAAGACTACAAAGTTTACAAAGTATATTTAGATAAAAAATGCAGTGAGTCTTAATTAATAGTAGTATATTCATACACAGCAGTCACAATTAGTGAAAACAGAGAAATCTTACAGTAATAGTTTCATTATTCTAAAGATATATATATATGTAAGTGGTCATTCAGACCTAGGGCATCTGATGCATTTAATTTGACCTGTCATAAATACTCCTCTCAGCATCTCCCCCTCTTGTGCATTTCCAAACAATCCAATGCACAAAAATGCTTATAGTCACTGCATTTCAGAATGTGAAAGAACAAGGTATTATTTTTACCTTTTCCCTTTATGCCATAACTATACTCAAAAGTATGAGAACAAAGTTTTGTATTGGTCCTCCCAGTGTCTACTGTTTGATTTTATGCATTTTGCAACACAGACATTATGATTGCAACAGTTACAATACTTAGGAGCTTGGTAAACTCATGCCAGTGTTAATACAATAACATAATGCGGAGTTTGCTCTAAACGTGCATCAATTACAACTGTTACACTCAGTAGTTTCTTTAGTGTCTGTCATGTCTCTTTGTCTTTATTAATTTTGAGCATATTCATCTGATTTGTGCTTCTACTAATAAAACAGTCTCCTCTCCCCAGCTATTTTTATTACTGCAGGATCCCCATAAAGATTTTCCATTTGCTGGACACTGCTTCTTTGATAGCTGGAGATGCTGGAGTACAAGAACAAAGCCCACCTCATGTTACCCCTGAAGTGTCTGCTAATGTCTCAGTGCTACACACAGCTTTGGCTGTAGGACTGGGAATTGTACTAATCTTTACCTACCAATTTTTCCTACAACTTCCAGCATTTTCAATGTATAACCTATATAAAAAAAATTTAGTTTTCAAATCCATCAAGCCAGTCTTAAATTAATGTCAGTTGTAGTTACTATATAAAGTGTGACCATTTACAGTGTTACTGTCTTCTTTAAATAAGGTAGGTGCATGATGCTGCTGTACCCCATATAAACATTGCTAGCAGTTTCTTTTCTTGTTAGCCTAGTAATAAACTTTTCACTAACCACAAACTTCTCTAGTTGCAGATGCACATAAAAAAAAAAAAAAAAAACATTGACCTTACTTAATTGGAATACTTGGAAGGTGAACTTTAAAACATGGCTGTCATTATTTCAATATACCTGAAGCACTCCCTTACATTGGAATGTCCTGAAAGCTGAGCTCAAAATTAGGGAAATAGCAGGGCAAGTTCCCCATTTTAGATTTAGGAATAAAAAAATCCTTGAAGAGGATGTTATGTTATCCAAATGTAATGGCTAGTAATAAATATAGTGAAGTTAATGTTACACAACCCTATAAAGAGGTGTAACTACTGGCCCTATATAGATACTAGCGGCAATTTTGAACATCCCTATACGGGTTATAAGTATGTGTTTAGGGTGAAAGCTGATTGCTGTACGCAGCATGTTGTTTATTTAGCCTACTGCGTAGTATTCATGGCATTCTATGTTGGTAAAACAAACAGAATGCTAAAAGATAAGAATATGGGAACACCTGTATAACATTTGGATATGTTGTATGAACAATGCTTTACCTGAACATGTCATGGATTAGCCCACAACATGCATTTACGTTTTTGGTTATGCATATTGTGACACCTAGTTTAAGTGAAGGGGACATAAAGACTGTAACTGAAATTAATCAGTTAAGATGGATCATTAGCATGAAGGCTGAACAAGGGAAGGGGTTGAATGAGAAGGCTTTTATTAAAAATATTTTAAGAGCACGGAGTTTAAGGAAATTTTATATATATATATATATATATATATATTTTTTTTTTTTTGTTAATATATATAGTCATTTATGTTATGTGTTACTACTGATGTCTTGTAGCTTTTAGATGTGTTTAATTATTTAACTGCTTAACTATGAGATGTGTTCCTGATTTAATGTTGAAAGTGGAGGTGGGATTACATCAAGGATCAACTCTGAGCCCTTTCTTATTTGAAATGGTGATGGACAGGTTGACAGACAAGATCAGACAGGACTCCCCGTGGACTTTGATGTTTGCAGATGACATTGTGATCTGTAGTGAGAGTAGGGAACAGGTGGTGGAGACTCTGGACAGATGGAGATATGCTCTAGAGAGAAGAGGAATGAAGGTCAGCCGGACTAAGACAGAATATATGTGTGTGAATGAGAGGGATGGTAGAGGAATGGTGAGGATGCAAGAAGTAAAGGTGGCAAAGGTGGATGAGTTTAAATACTTGGGATCAATAGTTCAGAGTAATGGTGAGTGTGGAAGAGAGGTGAAGAAGAGGGTACAGACAGGATGGATTGGGTGGAGAAGAGTGTCAGGAGTGATTTGTGACAGACGAGTACCTGTAAGAGTGAAAGGGAAGGTCTACAAGTGGGTAGTGAGACCAGCTATGTTATATGGGTTGGAGACAGTGGCATTGACAAAAAGGCAGGAGTTAGAGCTGGATGTGGCAGAGTTAAAGATGTTAAGATTTGCAATGGGTGTGACAAGGGTGGATAGGATTAGGAATAAGTATATAAGAGGGTCAGCCCAGGTTGGAAGGTTTGGAGACAAAGCCAGAGAGGCAAGATTACGTTGGTTTGGACATGTGCCGAGAAGGGATGCTGAGTATATTGGGAAAAAGATGCTAAGGATGAAGCTACCAGGTAAAAGGAAAAGAGGAAGGCCTAAGATAAGGTTTATGGATGTGGTGAGAGAGGAAATGCAGGTGGTTGGTGTGACAGAGCAAGATGCAGCGGACAGGAAGAAATGGAAAGAGACGATCTGCTGTGGCGACCCCTAACGGGAACAGCCGAAAGAAGAAGAAGGTTAGACTATTTACATTTTCACTATATGTACACAGCTGATTTTATCCTGGACTGTATGGTCTGACAAAGCTGAGGTGAAAGTGCTTACCAACTGTAATTTGGACATTTTATTAAAATAAGTATTTACTTTAACATGTTTTATGGTTCCTTTCACCATGCATTACTCTGTTGTTATACTTCTGCTGTGTTTCACTTTATAATCATGGTTTAAAACTGAAATAGTTCTATATGAAGCTGGGTATGATGGATCTTTACCATCTTTAGGTATTACAGCCATCACAACTTTCTTACAACTTGTTGGTGCTTCCTCTCCTTTAAATACTGCTAAACAAAACCTTCCAGATCTTTGTCACTTTTTTCCCTCCTAATTTCCAATTTTCCACAGGAATAGGATCTGTTCCTGGAGACTTTTTTTTTTGTGGATTGATTATACATGACCAGTTTTTATCTCATCTCCTCTTATCGTGACTACTAGTTAAGACTCATTTACCTCTAACCTCGGCATACTTAACACTTCCATAAATATTGCCACTTGTGCTCCTTCTTCATTTCCATATTTCTCTGCTGTATATATATTTTCAGAAAGCTTCTAAAATATCTACTCTTCAGGATCTCTGGCTATTTTTTTTTTTTTATTAAAGGCTCCCTAAGTTTGGTGACAACCATTTTTGTTGCCTAAGTCGTGAGACTAAAAAAGTGTTTGTGCTCTGCAGTTATTCTCAAAAAATGTTACTTAACAGCAATCTTTCTAAACTTATACATATTATACCGATACACCCTTTTTTTCTCTTTAGCACTCTGCAGTTGGGTCTCTTTTGTTCTGTGAGATCCCCTTTATTCTGTAATACTTTAACCCTTGTTATCCATTCTACATAATTCCTATCACTTCTCTTTTTTTCTTTTACTTCTACCCTATTTTTAAACTGCATTTCATTTTATCTTACTCACTAGATATAACTTCTGAAGAAATTTCTTTCTTTCTTAATAACCTGAATAACTTCCATTACCCATTCCTTAAATTATTTTTTAACAGGTGGGTGGGAAAGTGGCAGTGTCTCATTTTTACTTCATTACCCTGCATTTTTATCTTTGTTTTTAGTGGTGCATGATTTGAAATAGTTATCAGATGTGTGTCAATGCTTTCAATTAAATGCTCATGGTCCAGTGAAATATAATTTCTGTCTAGTTTGGCCCAGTTATTGTATCATGGGGAACAATATGTAAATTCTCTCAGAGTTCTTACCACTGAATTCATATCTTCTATATCAAATATTTTCAAAAATGTCTTCAGAAATCTACCCTCTTTGGTTGTATTTTCCATTCTAGGTCCCACAGACACATCCTCTCTGTTGTAAGTAAAATTCCAGTCCTCACCTGTAAGTAACAATTGCCTGCTGAAAGCTGATTACTTCTCGCAAAAATATGCAATGCCCCATAACAGCAGTTTTTAGTGCAATATAAATACATGCCAGCATAATCTTCCTCCCTTGCCAATAGCATTTACTACCACAAATCTTCTATCATCATCTTTTTTCTTTTCTATCACAACTGAAGCTCCTTTAGTAATTAGGATAATTACTCCCCTTTTCCTTCATCCCTGATATTTTGCTGAATATCCATCCTGAAATCCTTTATCACATTCACATGCTCATTTTCTTTCATATGTCCCTCCTGCAGCACTGCAATTTGCACTCTGCATTTCTCTGTCAATACCTGTAAGGTCATTTCCATTCCAAAATAATGTGGCTAGCAAAGCCATTACAGTAAGAAGTTACTGTACCCACATATTACACGACAGCTTTTTTGAATGTGCATTTCCAAACTTTGTCCTACATGCCCACAATAACACCTGGCAAGTTGATCTTTTATACAGTTGTTTCTTGTCATCCCTATTTGAACCTATGTCACATTTTTCAAGACTTTTCTAGTTTTAATAAAAAACATCAAACAACCTCCCCTTCATAACTTAGAACAAACACACAAAACCATGTACATCTTCCAAAAAGTGAAGTTACTCCTCCAGACAGGAACAATGGCTCCAAACTTATAGCTGTACCCACAAGCATTACATAACATATTCTTTTCTTAACTACATTCTCCTCCCAGAAGTTAAAACAGCTGGTATTGCTTTCAGAAAACATTAGCTTTGAGCCTTAAGAAAAAATGCACTAGCTGTCTTTAAATAAAAGTAGGTTATACATATATATTAAATGCAGTGAAGTATTAAGGTTGCTAGTGAACCTGCTATCTACTATTCACTTCCAATAATTTCAAACTTTATTTTTCACAAAACTGGCTGCCCTTGTAATCATAGCTCTCAACCATTTAGGGACAAATTTCAACAGAATCAGGGACAAAGCCAGAAAAAATCAGGGACAATCAGGGACACTTTTAAAATTAGTGCAATTAACTTTAGACATTCACAGAATCACAACGTATGAATTAATGTACATTTTCTGAGGTAAAAGAAGTCAACAACTCTTAATTATTGTCATTATTCATTAAGTGAAATTCAGCAACTTTCCTCCAAAAGTCACCATCTTAGGAGGGATTAAGAGGGACAGAGCTAAAATTTGAGTCAAAATCAGGGACAGTTGAGAGGTATGCTTGAAACCGTTAAATTTTGCATTTCCTTCAGCAAACAATGCTTAGAACTCTCTAGATTAATCACTTGTACTTGCAGAAAACTCATCTCCATAGAAATATAGTCAGCAACGAGAATAAAAACAGTTAACAACTCTGCATGTGTCTACAGGAGTCTTTGTTAAATTAACTCAGAACAAAATAGACTGTACAACTACCTTCAGCTGCAAATTTCTTGACCCCCACTGAACAATTGCCAAAGGAAAAAAACAAGCTAATATCATTACATATGAAAGAAAAGTAACACTTCTCATGGCATTCATCATTTCATTTTGTTTTATTTTTCAAGTCTACTTGCTAACTGAAAACACTTGTTTTCAGATTAAGCCAATGCTATTAATCTAGACATTCACCTACACAAAATTAAGAAAACACATCTCAACTCCACATATAATATATCAGTGCACCCACGTACCCCACCACAGCAGTCCAAGATTATAGCATATTAACTTAAATTTGCTTTTGCCTAGTCTTTCTTCTCCTTTTAGATTGTAAAACCTGGATTTCTTAACTAGATTACTTTAACATCTTTCGCACATGCAACAATCGCTGAAAAACCCACCCTCACCACATTTAAAATACCCCTGATTAAATCATACTACACAAAACTGGTTTACTATATAACATAGTTTATATCATGAAATGTTTTATACAAATACTATGAAGAACAAAAATAGTTTTACATACGGTTATATATTTTTTCATTTTACTGTCCTCCTAAACATTAATGACATAAGGTAGGGTATACGTTAAACATGTTGATGGACGGTAAAGCAAAGTTAACTGAATTCCAGTCTTTCTCAGGCACTCTTCTTGCAAATTCATATTTTAGAAGTATGACTGATGCTTTATAATCTCACATTTACTTACTAATTTCAATATTACTGGTCTTCTTCCTTTTCATTGCCATCTCCCAGAACAAGACTCTGATTCAAGTCTAGCATGCTCTCAACTCTTCTGGTCAACTCCTATGCTTTTATCCATATGTCAAGCATTTTCCTTTGGAACATGGGAAAGGATTCACTGGCAAAATCTCTCAATGAGCTATATTGTCAGATGAATGAGAAGCACAGTTCACTTCTGTTTGATGATGGCTCATTTTCAGTTTGATAAACTCATTAAAGTAGCTATGACAGTGCAACAGGGGCAACTGCCCCCAACAGCAATGTGTTGGGGAGTGTGATCAGCCGATCCAGATATCTCTTTAATATAATAACAGCTTTTAAAAGCTGGTACTGCATTTGCAGTTGAACCAGAGTGCTGTAGCCCACCTTCTGTGGTTACCATTGTAGCATCCAGTTTAAATCTTTTTTCCCTCTAAACTGAAACCTGAGCACTGCAGCACACCGGGCAGGCTACCAACTGTTTGCTACAGTTTAAAATATTTTTTTTTTCACTAAAGTGTGAGCACCATAGTGTATGTGCTGCCAGGGTATTTAATGTTTGCTACTTTGCTACATTTACAGAACTTGTTTGCTACAATTTAAAAGAATAAATGATTTTTTTAAAATAAAATATGCAGAAGGAAGTTCAGGGACAGGGCACGAAAACAGGACCTAAAAGGCTTGGACGGGGGTGTTATGCATTTGGATACCAGGTTCGTGGGCATGGATCTAACTGTAATAAGTCAATTGCTACAATGTAGCAATCAAATAAAGGAATTTTGTTTTCTTCTGGCTGACTCAGAATCAGCTTTTGTATTTCCTCTTTAGCTTGTTCTGCTTCAAAAAAAGTCTTTGGTCCTCCAGGAAAAATACTCTGAAGACAGTCAGATATAGCAGCTTGAATCTTACACCTGCGTCTCAACATTCCCTGACTGATGAGATACATTTGTTTTTCTTTTGCCTTGTGTACAGTGAATCATTATTTTCTACAATCACTCTGCTGTCTCCAATTATGAAAACTTTGCCCTTCTGCTGCTGTTTTATCAGGATCAGCTCTTCCTACTGATATTAGTACACTTAATAATACAGGTTTTAGCTGCTTTCTTGTGGCTAGGTTTGAAGTATACACATGATGTGCTCTTTCAATTAACAAATCCTGCTGTGGAATACCAGTTCAGTTTTATTTACTTATTTATTTACATTTGTTTACCAGGAAATTCCAACTGGACACAGTTCCTTTTTCAGCAGGCCCAAGAAAAAAAGCTCCACAGAACAATAAATGAGCAGCAGAGTACATGATGAACAATTGAATATACATACAATATCAAATAATACATACTGCAGCAAATATTAGCTATACATACAATATGATACATAGTAATGAACAGATATACCAATATCTTGCTAGAGGCTAGGAATAAATGCAGGATGTATATACAGATAGTACTAACCTCAAACGGATCCTGTTCTAAACTCATAGAACTAAATATTATATAGAAATATTGCACTAAACTCAAACAGATATAAAGCAGATGCTCCACATGAAGGCTGTTGGGATGGAAGGGGAAGATAGAGTAGTAAGAGAGGAGACTGAGTAATAGACGTGGTAATGACAGGAAGCTAGGTGCAAGTCAGTTGGATATGTTGTGAAGCCCGTGCACTGGCGCAGTAATCAAGGAGCCTCATCCTCACCACTAACACCAGTGAGGGGTGTCCACATTGGGAGGATAACAAGTACACACACAGTAAAGTGCAATGTACCTTAAGAGCACACAGAGATCAAAGTCAGTCTGGGGCTGGTTTCTCTCCAGATCCCCATAAGACTCCCCACTGGCATAGCTGTAGGCTACAGATTTCAGCCTAGTGGTCAAGCTAAAACCTCCAGCACCCTCTCTGTCCAACCAGTGCTTCATGTCCCTGCTCAAGTAGCTGACACGCACACACACTTTGAGATACGAGTTATAAATAACACACAGACACTCCTGGGGAAGGCTGGCACAGGTTCTCCAGCTATGCCCCCTTCTGTCCAGACTATAAGGTAGAAACCACTGCCACCAACCGCTGATACCAGCTACTAATAATGCCCTTCCTAAAGGGTGACCAATTTTTTACTGTTATCCAAATAGTAAGTGTGCCGAACAGCAAGACTATTGGAGTGGCTTGGACAGTATCAATAAATACATGCAATGTACTCAAAGAGCTTAAATTATCTCCACACAAAACAGCCACAGTTGAAAGGTTTAAAATATTTAATAATAATAATAATAAATAAAAACACAAGACAATACTCATCAGTTTAACACAGTGCTAATACAGAGTTCAGAAATCACAGGAAAATGCTTTAACATAATACTGTTGAACAGTCTGACAATAGTCCAATAGTCTAGACTAATCTGGCTAAATTTCTAGCTAACTCTAAGAGAAATACTAAGATCTAAGATCCTACTTACAGAGCAAAGGCAGAGTGCTGGTGAGTTGATGTGTCCAGGTTCAGACAAAATTCAAAATGCTCAAATCTTTTTCTCCGAGAAAGTCTTAAATTGATAAACACCATGTACTGCTTGGTCATTTCACATTATATCATTTTTTATCACTTCTTTAGTTCCCGGTTTAACAGAAACTCAAAATTTACATTTCTTAGTAAGCTGCACCTGGCCAGGAAGCCACAACAATAAAATACATTATACATGTAAAACCTTAGTAATTATCTCTTAAATTAAGACAATAGAAATAATTTCTGGGCCTAGACATCCTGTCTCTGAACATGAGATCAAACAGTTATACAATGCTTGACTTATCAGCTTTCTTCCAGCAGAGTACACTGTGGTTACACTTTTGAAGCTCAGTTCAACATAATTTTTTCACATTTGTTACACAAGCCTGTGGCTCTCCTATTGATATTTACAATGACATAGAATTATTTACAAAATTCTATCTAGCTAGGCTGGGAGCTTTCACATATATATTTGGAGTTGAGATGAAGTGAGGTAGTCAAGGATGTTATAACAGGTCTGAAAGATTGAGTGAGGAGGGAAGGGGAATGTAAAGTGTGAGCCAGAACCTGCAGAGGAAGGAATGCAATGATCAGACTGTGTGAGGCAGGCGAGGGGACAGGAAGGGGGTTACTAGTTGGGATTGGTGCATGGGTATAACCACAGACTTTTTAAGTGAGTTTTTAGTGCAGTCTTAAAGTGATTGCAAGAATGTAGTGTGGTTACGGTGGTGTGTGGATTATTCCATAATCTGGATATGACGCAGGAGAATAGTGCTTCTCCTGCTGCTTTTCTGGGTTTGGTCACTAAAAGTAGATTTTTGCTGCTGGAATGTAGTGGTCTAATGCAGCAGGAGGGCTGGAGAAGGTTTTGAAGGGATGGGACTTCAACAGGATGGTTGACTAACTTGTAGGCGAGAGAGAGATGATTCAGGTGAAGAAGTTGAGGGTGTTCAAGCCAGTCAAGTTCTCTAAGTGAGATACAGTGGTGGCTGCAATAAAATGCACTGGTGGCAAACTTGGAAATTTTATTGTAGCAAGCCTCAAGCTTGTTTTGGTCTGTTTGTCTAAGGTAGGTAAGTATAGGAGAGGCGTACAGTAAAGTGGAGATTAGGTGGGAATTAGCAATAGAAATTCTGGCTGTCTTGGTGAGGAATTGTTTGTTTCTTTGCAGTGCACCTCGTTTTTTGTGAACCTTTTTTATGGTAAGAAAAATGTGAGTGTCAATCTGAGATTATCAATCTCAACACCAAGTAGTTTGCTGTGTTCTGTTGGAGAGATGACAGTATTGTCTTTGGGTAGAATACTAAAGTGGGGGATAACTGGGTTAGATTTAGTGGATTGGAAGATAAGGTGTTTAGTCTTGCTCGGGTTGAGTAATAACTGGTCATTAGATAGCCAGTTTTCTACAAATGAAAAGGCTTCCTGTGTGACCTTGTGAAATTCAGGTATAGTTGGGACTGAGCAGATGAGGGTGGAGTCATCTGCATACTGTATAAGAAAAGCATGCCTGGTGGCTGTAAATAGATCATTGAAGAATGGAAATAGTAGGGGACCAAGGATGGAGGTTTGGGGAACACAGTGTGTTACAAGAAGTAGAGGAGATAGGTCATTATGCCAGACAATTGATTGTTGGTGACCAGTTAGATACCTGTGAAACCAATCAGTAGCTGACTGGGAAAAGGGTAGGTTAGTGAGAACAGAGATTAGTAGTCTGTATGAGACCATGTCAAAAGCCTTGGATAGATCCAGAAATATAGCAGAGGAGATCAGACCATTTTTTTATGATGAAGGATAGGATTAGTGAAAGACAGCAAGATGGTAATAGTGCTGTGGTATGGTCTGAAGCCATGCTGGGTGCTGGAGAGGATGTTATTAGCCAAGAGGTAGCCTAATACTTGAGAATGGATGCATTTCTCAAGTACCTTGGAAAGTGGAAAAAGGATGGTTATGGGGTGGCAATTGGAAAGTTCAATGGAGAAGCCACCTTTATGGAGAGGAATGAGGTGGGATATTTTCCACAGTGTGAGGACATTGCTCTCTGATCAGGACCAATTAATTAAGATAGAGACTGGATAAGCTAGGGCTTCTGGTGCTATTTTTAGGTATACAGAGGGGAGATTGTTAGCTGTAAAAAAGAAGGGACAGCAAAGTTTATTAAGGTTCGAAGTGTGTCTTCACATTGATTTGCATTAGTAGCCAGTCTGCACAGATTAGAGTAGGGAGATACATTAGCAAGGAAGGGGGAATGTATAGAGATGCAAATAAACAGGTGGGGCTCAAGTGATACAAAACTAAGTCAAACAGCACTGAAAGGGCTGCTTGAGGCAGAGAATAGGAAGGACCTGAATTAAGTGTATACTGCCTAGCGGACCGTTAGGATTACTACACAAGCTGGGATTGGGGGAGGACACAAGGCTCAAATGGTCAGTGTTATTAGCACGCTGAGAACTACTAAATAACACAGCTAATGTTAAAGCTTCACTATCACAACACATACATGTAGAATGCCTGGGTGGACTGATCCTGCTCTTCAGGCTCAGAGAGTATAACCCTGGTTTAGTTTTACAGTACTGATTCTTTCCTAGACTATATGGGTGGGGTGGCAGCTGCGGACTGCAGAGTTGCCAGAGTGTGATGTAGAATACTTGAGTGGACTGACCCTGCTTTTCAGGCTTGAAAGGGTATATCCTTGGACTAGTTGTGTAGTACTGATTCCTTCATAGACTGTTACAGGTGGGGTGGTAGCTGCGGACTGCAGAGTTGCCCAAGTGTGCCTGCTCTTCAGGCTCAAAGGGTATATCCTTGGTTTAGTTTTGCAGTACTGATTCCTTCCTAGACAGTATGGTTGGAGTGGTAGCTGCGGAGTGCAGAGTTGCCAGACTGTGATGTAGAATGCCTGGGTAGACTGACCATGGTCTTCAGCCTCAAAGGGTATATATTTGGTCTAGTTTTGCAGCACTGATTCCTTCCTACACTGTATGGGTGGGGTGGTGGCTGTGGACTACAGAGTTGCCCAAGTGTGCCTGCTCTTCAGGCTCAAAGGGTATATGTTTGGTTTAGTTTTGCAGTACTGATTCCTTCGTAGACTGTACGGGTGGGGTGGTAGCTGCGGACTGCAGAGTTACCAGAGTGTGCAGTGAGCAGAGTTCAACTGCTGATGTGAGCACTTGTGTCCTGATGGAAGACTAGTAATTTTAAGATTGCTTATTTGTGCTTTCATAAAATGAATAGTCTGTTCCTTCCAGTTTCTCTAGTACAGCAGCAAATCTCACGTTTTGTCTGCACGCTCTGTCTTCTACCTGTACTATTTTTGAAACATCCATTCTTCAGCAGTCTGTTTCTCAGCCAGACTTTTCTTCATGTCAGCCTCTTGATTTTTGCAGTTTTACCAGTTCATCTGAATAGCCAGTTAAAGCTCCTTCTATTTTTTTCCAGCCTTTTGTTACTTGAATTGAAATACTTCTTCAATGTTTTATTTATTTTAATCAGCTCTGAGTACATTTGATTTATTTTTTCCTTTAAATTATGGAAGCCATCTCTCGTAACAAAGTTGAAGCTTGAACTGCTTTTTTGTGAACAGTTGCAGGATTCCTCCCAGTCAGTATTTTTTTGCCCAAAGTATCCAGAGGCATTTAGCTCCATAGTATCAGCAATCCACAGTTTCACTCCAACGCGAGACAGCTATGGCTCCCTACACCAAACCCAATATTTCTCAGTACGTTTAGAAACAACAAAACGTACAAGCCAGCAGAATTAGCACTTTGAAGTTTTGACTTATTACTAGGCATGAAGGAAAGTCGTATGGTTGCATTTCACTGTTTTCTTTATCCATGAACCTGTTCTTTTTTCCCAAAAACAAGTTGTATTGTGATATCCCTGTCCAGTGTTGTCACTGTGTCCTTTGCCACATATGTGCTTTACTAGCTTCTGAGCATTCTTTTCCCTTACTGCTTACACTTCCTCTGAAAAATCATCTCTTACTTTTTGCATTTGCTGACTAGTGTTATGGCAGTTCACAGTTCTGCATCTTTTGAGTTCTTAATGGTGAACTCTTCCTCTGTGAGAGCATGAAACTTCACCTCTGACAAGTTTTGATGTTTCATAGTAAGACGTTTTCTAAGACTACACTGTCTACATCAAAGCATTACTAAAAACACAACCTGCAGGGGGAGGTATGTGAACCAAGGTCTTAAAACTACTGTCACTGGGCTCTATCTCTTTGCTACTGTGAAATCATGTAATCTTTAGCTTGATTTCTCCCAATTACATCCTTCTTCCTTAGGTACTGTAATGCATTTCAGCTAGAAACAATTACAGCCTGTACAGAAAGCAAGTGTGAATGATATTGGGTGGGATGGTTTAAATGAAGTATTAGCAATCTTTTGCCAACAGCAGATTACTAACTAGTTTAAAAAAGAAACTGCCTCACTGAGAAATTAGCTCATGCCTCTAAATCAACAATGGTACTAACTTTCATGACTTCTAGACACTCACCTTTTTTAAGGCAATGCCATTTATCCCTGCAGTTGGGACAAACACCACCTCTGCAGGAAAAGATATTATGAAGAGCAGACGTATATAAGGAACAGACATTATGAAGGGCAGACGATATATATAGATATGTATATTGTGTGTGATGTTTACAGTTACTGTTATGTACCTGCTTCTTTTCATCTTCTTGTGACTCTACTGAAAGTGACAAAATAACACTGTTTCCATTTGTTTTTCAGGCCAATGGGTACTAACGGCACAATAAATGGCAACATTCAAAACGAAGCTGCAGGAGCTATATATATCGTTCTCTTTCTAATAGGGGCTGCAGCCAATGGCTTTAATCTTTGGGATTTAAGACAAAGAAGGGGAAAAATTACATTTCTTTACATGATAAACCTAGCAGTCTCGGATTCCGTACTCTGCTGTAGCCTCCCGTTTAGGGCAGTATACTACTTCAAAACAAATGACTGGAATGCTACATCTGCAGAATGCTATGTGACAGCATTTGTCAGCATTTCTGTGTTCTATGTAAATATGTACAGTAGTATAATCTTTCTCCTTTGGATAGGGATCACCCGGTATGTGATAATAGTGAGGCCCAAATCAGGAATTTTTATACTTTTTTTAAAGCCAGGTTTAATTAAACCTTTATGTTTTGTGACCTGGATTATACCTTGCCTTACTGTCTTCCCTGTAATTATCCATTACTTTACAGGTCAGTATTCAAAAGACTCAAAGTCTTGTTTCACTTTCATTAAATATGAGCTTGGGTCACACCAAACAGCACACGTACTTGGATCAATTGCATTCTTTTTTATTTTGGTGATGTTACTTATATTTTATAGTTTGCTGGTGTGGCATCTCCAAAAGTCAAGAAGGAACAATGTAGTAATGAAACTTCAAAGTGGAAGCTTAAAGGTTCGGAGGAAAATTTTAGCCTCTGTGCTAATGTTTGTGGTATGCTTTATGCCTTACCACATTCAGAGAATTGTCATGTTATCACAAGACCCTAAAAACTGTACAACGCAAGACAGACTCTACACAGCAAAATATGGAACTCTTCTTCTCGCTGCCTTCAGCTGTTGTATTCATCCACTTCTGCACCTCTGTCTCCGTTCCAGATTTTGCAAAGCTGGAACTATATCGATGAATATGAACAGCATCAGTGAAAATGCAAACAGCAATAGGACAACAAAACCAACAGAGACCACCAACAAATAATGTGCTGCTTATAAACTTACAGTGCCTACAGGGGTCAGTAAAAGCATACATATTTTTATTGTGCAGATATCTTGCAGATGTTTCTTGAAAAACATTAATATCAATTCCCTAATATTCAGAAGTAAATTCATTTTCATTTTAATAAATAAGACTCACCTGGCCCTTAGTCCAGCCCCTATGAGATTTCTGACCAGTAATCGGATGAACACTTCTAGTACAATCCTATCCTAGTATCCTACCACACCAACTGAAAAACTTTACTGAAAAGATACAAAAGCAGCACCAAGAGAAGGAATACTGCTAGGAATTGTATATGTACAGTTAACATGGAGGCAACCGCACAATGCATAGGTTATTACTGGAGAAAGCTTACAGAAGGAATTAAATGTCTTTAGTAAAGAAAAGCTAAGCTTTGCTTGTGATCTGAATGCTCAGACAGGAGTTATTATCGCTCTGTTCATACCTCTCAAATCCCTAGATATTTGCAGAATGTACAGAGTTTTGGTCTGTTCAAATTTGTTTGTGTTTTTTTTTTTTTTTTTTGCAAATCACTGAAGTCAGTAAATAATGACATACATTTGAGTTTCAGACTTCATATCCTTCAGAAAATGCATACCAACAGAAATCCTGTTACTCTAGCAATGTTTATTAACAGTGATGTTTAAAATTTGTCCCTATTTTTCACCCTTTGCCTCACCTATTACCCCATTATTTTAGGCTTTGTCAAGATTTCTTGCATTAAGAGCCTGACAAGTAAAGCTCTAGTTCAGCACTCTGCATGGAAATATCTGAGTATTTTAGCATGTGAGAAAAAAAAATGCAGGCTCCAAAGCACCATGGCACATGGTATTAATTACCATGTTATAATACACATGAAAGTTTCTGGAAATTTCTTTTTTTGTTTCATTTTAAGGTTTTGCTAAAGATTTGCATAATGATCCTTTAATGGTATCAACTGATGCTTTCAGACTTAGAAGGTTAACATAAATGTGATGCTAAAAGTGCCTGACTGATCTGTTGGCTCAAAGTATCAACTTTGATCATCTTTCAAATCATTTACTAAACACCATTTCAGACCAAAATGTCATTTACAATTTTTCCTTTTCTTTTAATAGCATGTATTCAAAATGCATTTTGCTTATTTCTAAACAACATGATAAGTCAAGCACCCTGTATTCTGTTACAACTTTCTGCCGCAGTATAACAAAGCAACTTCACTGGGAAACAGATAATAAACTGCTTTTCCACTTGCACCAGTGTAAGTCTCAACTGTACTGCCAGTGCGTGTCCTTACGATTCATTCTAAGGCCTTGCAAGATGTGAATGCATCGTCACTTCTAGGAATGGCAAGCTTGGAGATAACCAGGAGGTGGGGATACGGGCACACAATGGAAAACAGAATGCAGCACACTGTCACAGGAAGAGTAGGAATATTCATTTAATTGGAGATAACCAGGAGGTGGGGATACGGGCACACAATGGAAAACAGAATGCAGCACACTGTCACAGGAAGAGTAGGAATATTCATTTAATTGGAGATAACCAGGAGGTGGGGATACGGGCACACAATGGAAAACAGACAGAATGCAGCACACTGTCACAGGAAGAGTAGGAACATTCATTTAATTGGTGATAACCAGGAGGTGGGGATACGGGCACACAATGGAAAACAGACAGAATGCAGCACACTGTCACAGGAAGAGTAGGAATATTCATTTAATTGGAGATAACCAGGAGGTGGGGATACGGGCACACAATGGAAAACAGACAGAATGCAGCACACTGTCACAGGAAGAGTAGGAATATTCATTTAACTGGAGATAACCAGGAGGTGGGGATACGGGCACACAATGGAAAACAGAATGCAGCACACTGTCACAGGAAGAGTAGGAATATTCATTTAATTGGAGATAACCAGGAGGTGGGGATACGGGCACACAATGGAAAACAGACAGAATGCAGCACACTGTCACAGGAAGAGTAGGAACATTCATTTAACTGGAGATAACCAGGAGGTGGGGATACGGGCACACAATGGAAAACAGACAGAATGCAGCACACTGTCACAGGAAGAGTAGGAATATTCATTTAATTGGAGATAACCAGGAGGTGGGGATACGGGCACACAATGGAAAACAGACAGAATGCAGCACACTGTCACAGGAAGAGTAGGAATATTCATTTAATTGAAGATAACCAGGAGGTGGGGATACGGGCACACAATGGAAAACAGACAGAATGCAGCACACTGTCACAGGAAGAGTAGGAATATTCATTTAATTGGAGATAACCAGGAGGTGGGGATACGGGCACACAATGGAAAACAGACAGAATGCAGCACACTGTCACAGGAAGAGTAGGAATATTCATTTAATTGGAGATAACCAGGAGGTGGGGATACGGGCACACAATGGAAAACAGACAGAATGCAGCACACTGTCACAGGAAGAGTAGGAATATTCATTTAATTGGAGATAACCAGGAGGTGGGGATATGGGCACACAATGGAAAACAGACAGAATGCAGCACACTGTCACAGGAAGAGTAGGAATATTCATTTAATTGGAGATAACCAGGAGGTGGGGATACGGGCACACAATGGAAAACAGACAGAATGCAGCACACTGTCACAGGAAGAGTAGGAATATTCATTTAATTGGAGATAACCAGGAGGTGGGGATACGGGCACACAATGGAAAACAGACAGAATGCAGCACACTGTCACAGGAAGAGTAGGAATATTCATTTAATTGGAGATAACCAGGAGGTGGGGATACGGGCACACAGTGAAAAACAGACAGAATGCAGCACACTGTCACAGGAAGAGTAGGAATATTCATTTAATTGGAGATAACCAGGAGGTGGGGATACGGGCACACAATGGAAAACAGACAGAATGCAGCACACTGTCACAGGAAGAGTAGGAATATTCATTTAATTGGAGATAACCAGGAGGTGGGGATACGGGCACGCAATGGAAAACAGACAGAATGCAGCACACTGTCACAGGAAGAGTAGGAATATTCATTTCATTGCTTATTTATTTACTTAAAATTTGTTAACCGGGAAAGTAAGCTGGTCTATTTATCCTTTTTAGCCGCAACCCAAGGTGATTAATTAGTTAAACAAATTCAAGCAAGCACAGCTCAGAGAAATCACAGTTATCAAAATTAGAAAGTTACAGCATATTACATTAAATATAAAATACAAAAACATTTACAAAGGGAAATAAACAGATACAGTATGGATATAGAAATGACTGTGTACAACTCAGACCCACAGAAATAATACACGAGCAGCTGTTGTATGAAAAACAGTAATAGTGTCACTTTTAGGATCCGTATTGTACTGCTTTTGCCTGTATCACGAAAGCAGTTGCATTTTGCTTCACTGTGTAAACATTCATATAGTGAGGTTTTAAAGTTTGGTTATTTTTATCTTTATTTGGAAGACCATTCCAGTCAGAAGAGCCCATTCATCAATTGCAATTTTGAACTTGGGTCTAATTAAGTGAACGTGTTATCTTGGCTGTTTTTAAGAGAACAGATTGTTTCCTTAACTAAAAGCAGTCTTTTAAGAGACGGACAATAATCATTGTGAAGAATTTTTTAAAAATCAGTAGCATGGAGATAGGATGCCCTGTTTGTAATGGGAAACCAGACAACTTGATTAAATAGGTCACAATGATGTTTATGTCTGTTAGTATAAGAAATCAGACTATGTTATTTTTTATGATTTGTAATTTGTGGGTAGTTTAGGCTGACTACAAACAGTGGAGAGGCAGACCATACTTCAGTTTTGGAAGCAGAACATTTTTGCCTATGGCTGTCCTTGCATAGAGAACTAGTAAGTGGGAGACAATGGTAGCATAGCTTTAGTTGAGTAAGAACCTAGAGTTTGAGGAGTAGGAAACAGCTTATTATTATTATTTGTGCTACTCTTTGGCATTTAGTAAGAGTTTGTAGCTAAATTATCAAAAGGTTAAGATTGACTGAAGACTGAGTTACAAAGCCTGGATTGTTTTGCAGGACTCTACCCTAAGAATGTCATCAGAATGCATTACTACTTTTAAGATACTACAGATCCAAAGGGATGTCATTTATAAGGATGAGAAGTGTCCAGGGACAGAGTTTTGTGATACGCCAGTCCTCACACAGTAGCCCATTTTTACTAATGTGGCGATCCCTAACAAGAAAAGCTGGAAGAAGAATAAGAGGGGTACAAGTTGATTATGCAGCAGTGTTTAGAAGATTTTTGTTAGGGACAGACATTAGACATGCATCTCGTGTCTTTGAGACCAGAGGGTTTAGAAATTCTGGGTAGAATAATGATGATATGTTTAAAAGCATGGGGTATCTTCCCAGTAGTGAGTGACGAACTGAAGATAGGGGAGACAGATTTAACATTTTTTTCATCTGAAAGTTTCAGGAACTTGGGGTGAAGGTTGCAAGTTTAACTTCAAGACAGTCCTTGGTTTGTTTGACAATGACAGCTGAAAAGTGGGAAAGGAATGCATATTCTGTTTATGGGTATAATGTTAACATCTGTGTAATTAGGAGAAAGGGGAAAGAGTCATTACTGTTTTCTGCAGGAGAGAGAAGATTTACTCTTATATTGCTTCAAAAAGTCTGAGTTAAGGATACTGATACTGCATGAGCTGCTTGAAGAGTCTGTAATATGCCCAGTTAGGCATGTTTTTTTTTTTCTTTCAAAAATTGTTTTGGTTAGGAAGAGAAAGATTGCTGCGTTTGTCTCATGAATAGTGATTTTAATGCTGTTGGTTGCCATTCTAGCTTCTATTTTAAGTTCTAGAAATGTTTGGCAAAGGTGTGAGATGTGGGTTTGGCTTTCCATGTATTCCAAGCAGAGTCACATTGCTTCAGTTTTTGTTTACACTGTTTGCCATCTGTGGGTAACTGGAAATGCTGCTTCTTGGAAGGTTGACAGGGCTCATCATAAAAAAGGAAAAGGTACCCTTCTGGGTCAATTTGGGAGCAAATTGGGGATCAGTCAATTAACGATAGATTACTGCTATGGATGGAGAGTTTATTTCATAGGAATGACCTTCAAGTTAGGACTGTCACTTTTGTTTTAAATGACCAATACGATATGACTGGCAATGATCACTGATGGAATTAGATTGGGTATTAATATGGGTGCATCTATTCTTCATGTTAGTTATACTGAGGTCAAGTATGGAATGATTACCAGTACGAAGGCAAGGTCTAGTAAGTTCTTGCACAATCCGATCAAGGCCGAGTATGAAACACCTTGAACAGACATAGTTTATGTGGATCTCTATTATTAATGTTACAGTACCCAAGATCACACACATTTTATTAAATCCTTTGGAGAACACATGAAAAAGTGTTTGCTGCAGGACTCTACGGAAGATGGAGGGGGAATATACAGACTGTTTGAAACTGTGTGCGTTGCCCTACAGAAATAAGGGCTGTTATCCAAATTGGGCTCCTGTTGCCACAGGTAGAATGGGATCTACTGCCTAATATGGAAGAGAAGTGTTTTATATTCAACATTACACCACCCCTTTCTTTTACTTGGTCTGTTATCTAAGTATACTGTAGCTCACAGAATCAAAGGATCATAGGTTACTAGGCTAACGGCCCCATGGCCTTTACAAGCATAGCCAAGTTCAACCCATGTTCCCAAGGGTGTCTATTCAAGTAGACACTAAAATCAGCACCTATTGCCCCTGTCCAAGAGGAACACAGGTGAAACCCCCAGGGTGAGTTTCAGGATACCCATCCAATCATCCAAATTATGCTTAAATTGGTCCGAGGGGCTTTGTTTAACATCAATAGGAAGCTTGTTCCAAAGGTGGGGAAAGCTCTGTGAGACAAATCTGTCACTCCAGCAAGTTCTGTTGATGTCACATACCAAGTTATGGTCTTTTGAGCAAGTGACCCGTGTGCCATTCGACTTGCGAATGTGCAGTATTTTCATTAAAGCTGGGTCAGAGACATACCTCTCAAGTGTACGTCATTGCGAGGAATGTTCCTCTTTTGGGGTCTGAAAAAGTTCATGTTCCTCAAAGTTCCACACTGACAGGGTCCATCACACATTTACTGTTAGCAGCATTTTAACTGACATCAATGGTAAATAGAACTGAATCATATTATTTCATCAAAAGACCTATTCTATAAGTAAAAATATCCCATTTTAGCCATCCTATGAGCTTCCTAGATGAAGTTGTTAATAAGTGGTCCACATTTTGCCCATTTGTTCCACATTATGAGAGGCAGTGTTCCTCATTTTGGAGATGAAAGATTGAGAGCTATGGTCAGAGATTGCTCTTTATGCAAGGCACAGGTCACCTCTGAGCAGTTTGTATGATACAGAGTAAAGTGACAATGATTTCAGTCTGTCCGCATAAGACAGATCTTGAAGATCCTGAATTTTCTTTGTAAGGAACCTTTGTGGTCTCTCCAATTGCTGCAGGTGTTTGGAAAGGAACATACCAGAGGGAGCATTGTACTTTATTATTGGCCTGATGAGGGAAGAATACAGGGGGGTCATAACCTCTTTTTTTTCTGGAGGCAATGCCCTTACTTATGAGATGAGCAATATAAAATGCCCTTCTTACCACTGTGGAGACATGAAGATCGAAGTTAAGGTTCCTGTCGACTTGTGTGCCCATATCTCTCACCACTGACTATGTGCTTAGGGTATTGCCATTGATGTGGTCGTTTGCAGGAACATCACCCTTGCCGAAGGGGATGACAATGCATTTTTTTGCATTACGTTTCAGATCATGACTTTGGCACCAGTCAGTCTGCATAAGATCTTCTTGCAGAATGTTGACATCACTAGGGGATTCAATGACTGCTCCCAGTTTGCAGTCATCAGCAAATTTTGTCAGCCACAGTCCTTTAGTTTTAGCCTGTACTTTGCAGAAGTAAATTCCAGACAGCAGGGGTCCCAGACCTGATCCCTGTGGAACACCATGGGTTAAGGGTCTGTCGGAGGAGGTAGAGTCCCCTATTTTGACCATATGAGTTCTATCAGTGAGCCAGTTTGCAACTCACCTAACAATATATGGGTTGATACCCAGCTGGGAAAGTTTATCAATGATGTCTGAGTGGGGAATTGTCAAAGGCCTTGGCTAAGTCTAGGTAGGCTGTATGCACAGATATGCCCTCATCTAGGGTTTTGGTGACTATCTTGAAGAAATCCAGCAAGTTTAACAGGCATGATCTCCCCCTGACAAAGCCAAACCGGGTCGGGTCAAGCATTTGGAGATTTCCCACATCTCTGTTAATAAGGTCCATGAGGATTTGTTCCATGGCCTTGCAGATAAGACTGGTCAGGATAATGGGTCTATAGCACTTAGGGGTCCATGGATGCACCCCTTTGTGCAAAGGGATGATGGTAGCTGTTTTCTGTTCCACTGGGATGAAGCCAGTGCTTAGGCTGTGACTGAAAAATGTGCCTAATGGTGATGCCAATTCCTGTTTTAACCCATGTAGAACACAGCCCGGGATGTTGGCTGATCCCATAGAGGCTGTGTTTTTGGCCTTGCAAACGGTATTTAAGATCTGCTCCTCAGAGATACTAGGTGGGGGACAGGTGTTGGGGATGGTTTGCTGTATATGTGGCGGGGCCAGGAGAGTGAAGTTTTCACTGAACCTGTCAGCCAGGAGGTGTGCTATATCCACATGTTCTGTATATGTAGTACCATTAACTACAAGTTCAGCACAAATCCGAGCCTTATCTTTGAGTTTATGGACACAACTAAAGAATGCCTTGTGGCTCCCTCTTAGTTAGGGAAGCTAATTTGGATTCATAGTTAGCTTTGGAGGACTTCACTAGGAGTCTTATTTGCTTGTTTAAGTTGAGGAGGGAGTGTTTCCAGTTTTGAAACCATTCCTTCCTACTCTTAGACAGCAATTTCTTTCTCCTATTATATAGCCTATTAATGGCAGTTGTCCATCAGGGAGGTCTGGTTTTCCTTAAAAATCTCGCTTTGGTTCTATCAGATTACAGCAGAGTCAATACAATTGTACAGGTGCTTATATAAAGCATTGGTGTATAACTCAGCATAGGTGTCTGTTCCATCAGTGGGGGGAGGGGCTCTGAAGCTATTTATGCTGTCATGTAAGAGGTTGTAATTGGCCTTGGAGAAGTTTTTTGGTCTAGTTGTTGCTAAAGGGAGTCTTGTGTTATAGTTACTTCTAGCAAGACTAAGTGGTCAGATCTCACCAGGGATGGGCACACACTGGGGGTGATGCAGCAGTCCCCCATGTTAGTGAACACCAGATCCAGGATATTTGAGCCCATTGTGGGTGCGTCATCCAGCTGGTCCAGGGCACTGGAGTTAACGAAGTCCAGGAATCTTTAGGCAAGTTGTTAGATGTAAAAGGAGATGTGCTGAAATGTTTTCACCAGATCTCAGAATGGCTATAACGTGTTTTTTTTTCAATTAAGAGCTAGCTTTCTAGTAAAGCCCATTTGTTGTTATTAATGTTGAAAATATTTAAAGCCTCAATTCTCAGTGATTTACTATTAGAAATGAGAGTCTGTGAGGTATGAGGATGCATTTGAGAAGTGGGATCTGGGTTGAAGTTAATATCCCCGGACAGAACGTACTTATGGAAGACATATTATATAATTTGAACAGAAGGTCTTTGAATTGTTTTGTTTGCCTGTATTTTGCATTAGATATATTTGGATAATGTATTGTCATTTTGTTAAGTAATATGGATTTCAGATGGCCGAGCTTTAGTGTTGCAGGTGTAACTGGGATATTGTTGTGTATTAGGTGAGGAGCACAGCCTTTATTGTGGTTAAAAGGCAGGGCCATCTGAAATTCAAAGGGCTACAGTAAGACAGTCTAAGAGAAGTAAGCAAGATGCTGTTAAGACTTAGAGGACACAATGAGAGAAGGAAAACTGTACCACCAAGGTGAAAGGAAAACGTGACGCCCAGTGAATAAATAAGCTAGTTGGAAGCTAGATTATGAAGTTAAGTCTTAAGGTGTTAAAAAGATGAGATTGTGGCTGGATGAAAGGTTAGTCTGTGTTCTTGTAGACTATTACGTAGTTGATAATCAAGATCATGGTTGTTGGAGAAAGGGTTTTATTAGTCTGAAATGAAGAAAGACAGTGATTAGTACAATAAGGATGGGATGTAACTGTGACATGCAACAGCTGTAATTGGCTTTGACAGTTTGAAGAAGAGGGCTGAGATTAGTGAGGGTAGAGATTTGTTCAATCGTGATGAAAAGGGGAGTCGTAAGGAAAGTCTAAAATTTAATGACAAAGCTAGGTGGGATAGATTAAAACAGAAAATCAAAGCTTCACCCTCTTCTCAGAAACTATCAGCATATTTTTCTGTGCATAATAATAAGGAAAAGTGTAACAAAAATGCAGTAAATGTACTTATAACAGCAGGGAGGAAAGGCCAGCAGAGAGATCAGGCTGAACAAAAACAGGGAGGCCAAGAGGGAAGACAGCAGCATGGTCTAGGAGAGAAGACAGCAAGAATAGGCTGAAGGATAGGACAAGAAATCAAAGGAGCAGCTCCCGACTGCCAGAGGGTGTTTTACTGAGCTGAGCAGAAAGAAGAAAAGTGGAGAAAAAAAAACAGTGGGAAACAAAGTAAATGGGGTTTTAAAAGAAACGGGTACTTGGTGAAAAAACACCATTTACTATTCAATTGAGTAGAATTTTTTGATAATTAAATTAACACAGTCAACTCTATCGAGTGGTTAAGGCCTGTTGTAGGGTCCATGAAAAGAAAAAGCTCATATTTTGCCTGAAATTTACGTACAGCAGATGTATTTGTACTAGGACTCCACTTAGCTGTGGATATCTCAGACTGGGTCACCACTTCGTAGACACAGAGGCTGCTTTACTTAAAGTGGACAGTTGAAATATTTCCATTTTTTCAATTAGACTAGTGAGAAATGAATGCAAACTTATTTTGTAACAGTCTACTTTGGACAGCGATGTTCCTGTTTTTGGCATCATCTACATGGTCTTTAATATCAAACTCTAGATGTCTGCAAGTATGATGCAGGCTCAGAGTATGATACTATGGTAAGTGGGTAATGTATAAGAAATGTTAAGATACCTAGTCACTCACTTTGTAAGTACAAAATAAACATGTGCTGCATGGCTATGAGACTTCTGACAAGGGAATGCAACAGGATCCAAAGAATGATGGGGGTTATTTTTTATGCATATGACTGAGGCATATTTTTTTTAGCTCACTACTACTGTGAAGGGACATGAAAACAGAAGTGTCCTATAATATCTAGCCAAAGGGAAAAATACTGAGCTAATGATTCAGAACTCCTGGTAGAAAATATACTGGCTACATTTACAGAGTCATAGGTTCATAGCTGTGTACTAGGCTAATGGCCCTGGGGCCTTTACAAGCCTAGCCATAGGATTACCCTGGCATAGTGCCACCCGACCTTAGTTCCCAGTGCCGCTGTAGAGTAGAGCCACTGGAGTGATCCCCGGGGTGAATTTTCTGTTTCACATCCACTCATCTTGATGTGAATCCATGTTGCTTTCTGTGCATTACTGGTCTCTAAGATACTATACTACATTTATTACTTAATTGTCAGCCAAGTAAGTGCATTCTTCTGGGCCCTGTTTCAGACAATACACTGCCATGGGGACAAGAGTAAATGAAACATACATATGGGCAACCTAAATCATTCAATCAACCAGCCAACCAGTATACTGCAACCATGCAAACAAGTATCAAGCTGAAAATTTATCTCCTGTCAGGAAGGTGAGTGGCTAGTTGCAAGGCTTTAATTGTTCATGGACTAATCTGCATATGATCTTATTAGTGGTTATAACTGACAAAGCTAGCAAAACAGCTGACCCTACCCAGGAAAACAAATGACTTTGCACAAACTACTGGTAAATGACCAGTAAAGAATGATGGGGGTTCCTAGAAGCATACCATCGTCCATGGTTTCATTATGGGATAATGTACTTTTCTAATGATGTTAATGATTACAATACATATTTCCCACATACACGTATTTTCTTTTTACTTCTGCTAGTACAAAATGTAAGATATCTTCATCTGTTAAAGACCCAAAAAGAGCAAAAGTTTGATATCTGCATATCATTTTTATCATGTACAAGTAAAAAAAAAAAAAAAAAATCTTACCTGACATGTACTTAAGCATTAACAGGAATTAGACTTGCCCAAACTTTCTGAAAACTAACAAACTTGACAACATGTTGTGACACCTCGATGACTGCCCTGGTCCGGGCTCACAAAGGGTTAATTTTGGGAGACTTCCTTACTCTGCTGTAAGTGTTAACACCTGTCCTGTGTATTAAGGATGGTATATATATATATATATATATATATATATATATATATATATATATATATATATATATATATTCTGTGAAGGCAGTTCACCACTGGAGGTGAATGCAAAGAGGTTTTATTGAATGTAGAAAGCATCCCAAAGAGCAATGTAGAACTGTACAGGAGCATCTATCAAGAATTTGAATCAGAAGTAAAGTACTTAATATGACAGACTGAGTCATGCAATGGTTAGCAAAGTCATGGTTTAACAATCAAAATAACATGAATTGCTGCACACGTTGAAATGCATGCAAACTCTGCATAGAAGGCACCCCAACCAAGAACTGAATTAGAGAACCTCTTGCTGTGAGATGACAATGCCACCTGCCCTATCTACAAACTATTTACAGAAACTTCCTCAACCTCTTTCAACCCTACAACTAAATATGGCTACAAACATTATAATTACCACCCTCAACATGTTCATGCTACATACACATTAATTTCACAACTCCTACCCACTACAATACTCTTCTTTCTTTCCAACAAACCTTCTGTTACCTAAACTCAGACCACATTTCTTATATCACCTTCCTTTCACAAAGATTCCCCACATTCTACATTACTCCATCTCTTCATTATAACTCCCCTATTTCCATGACAGAAGAGCTTTGCAAAAATCATAACACATGCCATCTTCAAATTTCCAAAATTCTTAACTAAAATAACCCTACACTGTACTTTTTCCACATAAACACTGAAAAAAAATTCTGGCCCTGTACCTTCTCATCAAACTTCAATAAGCCATGCTCACAACCATTTCTCACCTCACAGCAAATAACCTATAAAACTTGTCCTTCAAAAAGAAAAAGTGTATATTAAATAAGGCTGGATGATTTGACATAATCCTCATAACTCATTCATCCATACTATACCACTGCCATGACAGACTCATGAGTTTATCAGAATACCCAAACCTACAATTTTACTTTCCAGGTTATTTTTATGTATTAAATGATCACTCACATAAGAGAATGGGTATACACTTACTACCTGCTATATAAATCCTATTTAAAAAAGTGCAGTATCTCAAAAGTTTCTTCCATAAAATCACCACGAATCAAAATGGCTGGCCGGCAAACTTTTGTTGTATGTATGTGTATATATATATATATATATATATATATATATATATATATATATACATACACGCTAGTATATGGATACATGTATACGCGTATATACTGTTTATATTTCTCTCTATATATGTTTGTCAGTTTTTAGATTTAGTTACATGTTTTATTAATATGAGGTTTTAATATGGTGAGCCTTATAAGTTATTTATTCCCTTTATCTGATCACACAGGGAAAGTAACAAAATTTGTTGCATACATGTATATCCTTATTTTACCTATGGAGCATGTTCAACAGTTCTGGGTTGGACATGGCTCTGTACGTTAGACAGAGATCGCCTCTGAGAAAGCTGTATGCAACAGAGACCAGTCTTAGCTTTTTCAATCGTGCTGCATAGGGCAACTGTTCGAGGCCAGTAATCCTCTTGGTTAGGTACCTCTGTGGTCTCTCCAGCTGCTGGAGATGTCTAGCCAGGTACATTCCAATTGGTGCATTGTACTCAATAATGGGTCTGATGAGGGAAGAGTAGAGGGGCACCATTACATCCTTAGATCTTGATGAAAACCCTTTTGTGATCAGATGGGTCACATAGAAGGATTTTCTAACCACTTTGGCAACATGGTTATCAAAGGAAAGCTGACTATCTACTTGGGTCCCTAGATCCCTTATTTCTTCTTCAGATTTCAGGGGATTACCTCCTATGTTGTAGTTTGCGGGTACTCTGTTTTTTCCAAAGGGGATTACTATGCATTTTTTTTTCATTTAGCTTGAGACCATGGCTTTGACACCATGCATCAGTCTCATTTACGCCCTTCTGGAGGATCTCCATGTCGGCCGGAGACTCTATTATAGCACCCAGTTTGCAGTCATCCGCAAACTTAGTCAGCCACAGCCCCTCCGTGCTTGCCTGTACTTCTGAGAAGTATATGCCAAACAGGTGGGGCCCCAGGACAGAGCCCTGAGGCACACCACTCGTTACTGGTCTGGATTCGGACATAGATCCCGCTACTCTTACTTTATGGGATCTGTCTGAGAGCCAGTTTGTGATCCATCTTGTGACGTAAGGGTTTATGCCCAGGCTGGTGAGCTTATCAGTAATACCTGAATGGGGAACAGTTCCATAATGATTCGCTCCATAGCCTTACAGATCAGACTGGTCAGGCTTATTGGTTAGTAGTTCCCAGGGTCAGTTGTGGCCCCACCCTTGTGTAGCGGGACCACCACTGCCATGCACCATTCTATGGGCACATATCCTGTGGAGAGGCTGAGACTGAACAGGGTATTAAGATGCGGGGTTAATTCCTTTTGGAGCTCGCGTATGACAGCCTGGGACACCATCTGGTCCCATGGAGGCAGTGTTTTTAGCTTTAGATAGAGCCTTGTTAACCAACGTATCAGTAATAATTGGACTTACACAATCCCCTGGAGAGGCTGAGACTGAACAGGGTATTAAGATGCGGGGTTAATTCCTTTTGGAGCTCACGTATGACAGCCTGGGACACCATCTGGTCCCATGGAGGCAGTGTTTTTAGCTTTAGATAGAGCCTTGTTAACCAACGTATCAGTAATAATTGGACTTGCACAATCCCCTGGAATGATAATAGGCTCTGTAGGTGGTGGTGGTCGTGGGGGGGGGGGTTTGCCTGAACCTGTCAGCCAAGATGTTGGCAATGTCAGAAGGGTCACTGTATCTTGTTCCATTTTCTACTAGCTCAGAACAGACCTGATCGTTGCCATCAGCTGACTATTTAGGTAGATTATAAAAGTTGCATTTATTCTCAATTGTGTGTCTGATAAAGCAATGAGTACAGTCGTGAAAGCACTTACCTTCCTATTTATTTAATAAACGTTTGGTGTGTTAGCGTTGGTGCAGTTTTTCTTCTTTTGATTTACCTTCACAGAAGTGCAAGCTAGGCCAATGGAAAACAGCTTGGAGAGATACTGAAGAGCCATATGCACACTAGCCTGTGCAATGGTAAAATCTCCTTGTGCTTTACCTCTTAGCCTCCCTCAACATTCTTAGCATGTCCTTAAGAAAAAGGTGCCCAAAGGGAATAAAGAGTCGTATCTTTCGTTTTTCCAAGATGGCTGCAAACAGACCAAAAGCTTAATTTCAGCTGTCCAGTGTGAAAAAACAAACTGATAGATAAGAGCTAATAATTCTGCCTGTTTAGTAAAATTCAGTTACTGGCTAGTAAGTACACTGCCGGGATGCCAGCAAAAAAAAACTTAGCAAACCACAACAATGGACTAGTAAGAAGAAAGAACCACCAGCTAGTAAACCAACACACTTTATTTCTCTGACATCTTGGCTAAACAAGCCTTCAAGGAGTAGAACATCACCGATGCACACCTGGCTAAATACAACTATTACACAATTAAAACTAATTAAACAATTAAATAAAAAATCTCCAATTGATTTCAACATTTAACCCCTTAGGGGACAAAGTATTATTATTTTAAAACAAATACCGATTCTTTAAATAATAGCTGATTCTTAATATTGCTATCATCATACATGGAGATATTTATTTTTTCCAATATAGTACCTTGCAAACCATCGCTTACACCTCCATGTACCAGATTAAAATGTTCCGCTATTGAGCTTTCTCTTTTATTTCTACCTATATCCCCAATATGTTCCAAAAGTCTAACCTTAAAAGGTCTTTAGTTCTCCCCTATATAGAACAAATTACAGGGGCAACTGAGGGCATACATAATATGCCTTCAGCATCACAGCCAAAACACCCTTTTGCCTGGAAAAAACATCCATTAATTTTTCTACAACTCTTAGTGATATATTTACAGGCTTTACACCTTCCACAGGGGTAGCTCCATATTATATTAGACTTTTCTAAACAATATCACAAGGGAACATAAATTTAGATTTAACTAAAAAAGTCTTTTAAATTCCTTCCTCTTCTGTAAGATATTGTTGGTATTCCCCCAATATTATGATTCAAATCTTTAAGGGACAAAATATAATCCCAGTAAAAGTTTAATAAACTCACCAGAACCTTAAAGCTACTATACACCGTTAAAAATATATATTTTTATTCTTGTGACTTTCCTGGCTTCTATTTGAATATTTAAATTTCAACCCACTCAGAGATGTCCTGGGGATACACGCTCTTAAAAATTTACACCAACATTCATCCAATAATTCATGGCTAAAGCCTCTATTTTTAAACATGCATACAGTTTTCCCCATCTCCACCACATAATCCTCTTCAGTATTACATAGCCTCTACATATGTACAAACTCTCCACATGGTATAGCTTGGATGGTATGAGGCAGATGACAACTTTGGGCCATTAAATGCTGTATTCCACTTTCAAATTTCCTATAAACAGTTGTATGAATTTTATTATCCTTACTACTGTCCAAAAGGACATCTAAATAAGGGACACTTTGGCCCACCTTAAACCCATCAAATTTTAAACCAAATCTGTTAAGCAGCTCATTTATAAAACTCTCCACCTCATTACTACCACCCTAAAATAGGAAAATTAAGTCATCTATAAACCTAAAGTACTTTTTTACATTCTTTACAAAAACTGTGCTTTCTCTCTCGATATATATATATATGTATATATATATATATATATATATATTCAGCCTCAAACAAACCCACACTAAGGTTGGCATAACAGGGGGCAAAAGATACCCCCCCCCTATAGCGGTACCTTGTTTTTGCCTAAATAACTTTCCACCAAATTCAAAAAAGTTATTTCTCAGACAAAACTCCAGCAATTCAATAATATATTCCATAGTTGGACTATGTCCTAAAAAATATCTCACAGCTTCCAACCCAAAGTCATGGTTAATACTGGTATAGAGGCTTTTTACATCTATTGTTATCCAATATATATTTATACTCCCCATTGGACAGCCTCAATTTTTTTTCAAAAAGTCAAATACAATTGTTATATATGCATGTAACAACTGTACTTTAAATAGAAGATAATGATGTAAAAACTGCCCTATTTTACACAAAAAATATTCTTTTCCAGAAACTATAGGGCAAACAGGAGGATTAATTAAAGATTTATGAATTTTCAGAAGACAGTAAAAATGGGCCATCTTACAACCATCCGTCCCAAACGTCTTCTTAATACCCTCCAGAGAAAAATAACCTAACCTATGTCCCCTTTTCAACAATTCACCATATTCAGTTAAGGCTGTTGTGTAAATCTCCATTTCTACCTTTTCATAAGTAAAGGCATCATCCAAATGTTCATTACACATTTAAATATTGGCCACAATTCATAATTACTAACTTATTACCCTTATAGGTTCATAGGTTCATAGGTTAGTACTAGGCTATCAGCCTTAGGGCCTATACAAGCCTAGCCATAACAATTCCCTGAATATTTCTTCCCACATTATTTACTTTCCTGGACCCCTGTCTAGCAGGGCGACTGACGTGTTCCCTGGGGTGAATTTCCTTTCTCCCATCCAATCGTCAAGGTTCCTCTTGAAGAGGTCCAAAGAGGCACTCTGCTTGACATGTATGGGCAATCTATTCCAGAGTCTGGGGAGTCTCTGGGTCAGGAACCTATCCCTCCAACATGTTTTGTTTATTGTGATGACAAGGTTTAGATCCCTGGAGCGTGTAGCTCTGAGGGATTGGGATTTCTTTAAGTGTAGCATGTCCAACAGCTCTGGGTTTGACATGGCCTTGTATGTTAAGCAGAGATCGCCTCTGAGTAGGCGATATCACGGCCAGTATAGCTGGAGTTTTTAAGGCGGTCAGCATAGGGCATCTGCTTTAGGCCTGTGACTCTTTTAGTGAGGTATTTCTGAGGCCTTTCCAGTTGTTGCAGATGTCTTGAGAGGTACATACCAAATGGGGCATTGTATTCTATAATGGGTCTAATGAGGGATGAGTACAGTGGGACAATGACCTCCTTTTTTCTGGATGAAAAGCCCTTCGTGATGAGGTGTGCCACATAGAAGGATTTCCTGACTGTTGTGGCGATGTGGTTATCGAAGGTGAGACCACTGTCCACCTGTGTCCCTAAGTTTCTTATCACACTTTCTGTGTTTAGTGTACTGCCACCTATATGGTAATTCATGGATACATGTTTTTTCCCAAAGGGGATAACAGTACATTTCTTGGCATTGAGCTTGAGCCCATGGCTCTGGCACCAAGCATCTGTTTCTGTAAGGCCCTTTTGTAGAGTATCCACATCATTTGGGGATTCAATAATGGCTCCCAGTTTGCAGTTATCAGCAGGTTTAAAAATAATATAATTCCTAGCACTCAGTGTAGTTAACATTTTCCACTCATTTTTTGTTAAATTATAGCTGGTAATTTTAAACAAAAACTTTTTCAACAGCAAAATTAAACACTGAATACAAATGCTGAATCCCTTCATGAGTAAAGGGAGGGAGAAATTAACTTTTATAACCAATATTACTTGTATCAAACATATAAGCATTGACATCATCTTCTGAGTAACACAAATAAAAACAGTCATTAACGGAATCTTCCAAACTTTCATTACAATTCACAACATTGTCAACAGAGAAAACATTGTTGCTAAAAATAAATTTTAAATGCAATTTCCTAACAAGTCTAAAAATATCAGCTTTAATTTCATATAATCGTGGTATCACCATTGGCATAAATGTTAAGCCACAATTTAAAACAGTGTATTCTGGATTATTTAAAACATAGCCAGACAAATTTACAATGTATGAGTCACAATCATTAGAAAATGGTAAATTACCATTTATCGCTTTTGTAGTACTGCTGCTGCTGAATCTCTCGAATATTCATTAATGGATTATCTCTGGTGCGTTTTACCTTGAAATCCCCCTTTTGGTGCATTCGCTTCCCTCCAAAATGTCCATTAGAACTGTTCCTCTTGCTGAGCCCTAGGTAAAGAGGGGGAAGTCATTCTGGTCCTCATAATCGCCTTCCCATAAAGAACTAATGCTTTCCGAAGTAGACATAGATGTATTTGCATGCCATCTTCCATTCTTTTCCTCTCCTTCAAACCTCACATGACTTCGTGCCCTCTTGCAAATGGATTGTGACTGGAAGGCTCTACCATTGTCACAGTCGCGTAAATCTCTCAAAAAATACCCTTTTTCTTTCCACGATTTCCTCTTCATATACTTTAAGCTTGTTGTTAATATCCACCAGACGTTTTTCAACACTGTCCATGTTCAAACACGAAATTAAGGAGGAACAAGTGTTCTTAATTTGATTCTTTAATTCACACTGCTTCACCCTATCTCTCTCCAGAAGTATATTGATCCACTCAATTGTACATCTGTGGGCAGCCACTACCCCATGGCTGACATAATACTTTATCAGCTTCTTTCTGTAGATCAAATGGCGAAGAGGGATCTTTATAAGCCCTTAGGCCACGAGGTGCAAAATTTAACTCAATATACTTTTGAAGACTTTGTATATTGAGAAATACTGAAGTCTCTTTCCACATTAGTTTTTCCAACTCTTCACACAACACCTTACTATCGGTTGAAAGAGAGGAAGTAAACTAACCGCCAACAGAAGCAAATGGATTATGGCACTGCTTATTACGATCTTCCTCCCATTTATCCCAAATTCTAGGTGCAAGTTCTTTATCATTTTGCACATTAACATGAAAATTATGCCATTCTCCTGTTTGTAAATGAAAACTATGCAAAGACCATTGAGTCCCACCTCGAATGAACTCTTGAAAAATACGTGGCAGGTCAACATTGGGATCACTAGCCATATGCACCACACAATAGCGAACCACAACAATTGACTGTTATAAAGAAAACCACCAGCTAGTAAACCAACACACTTTATTCCTCTGATGTCTCGGCTAGACAAGCCTTCAAGGAGTATAACATCACAGGTACACACTTGCCTAAATACAACTATCAATTACACAATTACACAATTAAAACTAATTAAACAATTAAATAAAAAATCTCCAATTGAATTCAACATTTAACCCCTTAGGGGGTTAAAATATACACAGTCTTTAAATAATGGCGGATTCTTAATATTACTATCATCATACATGGAGATATTTATTTTTTCCAATATAGTACCTCATACAAACCATCGCTTACACCTCCACGTACCTGATTAAAATGTTCCTCTATTGAACTTTCTCAAAAAAAAAAAAGAAACTTAGCCTGAAAGAAAATTAACTAGAAAAAGGTAAACAGAAAACACTGACTGGGCAGAATTTTAGCTGTTCAGCAAAAAGTAATGCAACCTCCATACATGATTTATAGCAACCTACAGGAATATATAAGACAATTGCACACAGACCTGGTTAAAGTATATTAAAAACTTATGGAGTATATCAACACAAACAACAAAAGGCTGGAAAAATGGAAGAAGATTTAAAGAGATATTCAGATGAGGTGATAAAGCTGCAAAAAAATCTGAGGTTGAAATGAAGACAAGGTTGGGTGAATACAGGACTGCTCAGGAAGAGTCGTTTCAAAAAATAAATGAATTAGAGGACAGAGCACATAGGGAAAACCTACAATTTTCAGCTATATCAGAGAAGCTGGAAAGAACAAAGTGCATTAATTTTATGAAAGCACAAATAAGCAAATGGACTGGTTGTTAGTTAAAAGGGCACAGTGTGCATGCTACAAACCTGGCTATGAGAAACAACCAAGACCTTTAATAGTAAGAACTGCAGAAGGTGTTGATTCTGACAAAATTGTGGCAGAAGGACAAAATACTAAAAGTGGGAGAAATAAGAGTGTTTGTGGAGAATGATTACTCATCGTAAACCAGGCAGAAGAGGAGTAAACGCATTCCACTAGTCAGGGAATGTCGAGATGCAGAAATTCAAACTGCTGTAACCCAGCTGTCTTCAAGGTATTCTTCCCTGGAGGGGGGAAAAATCATTTTTGATAAAGTACACGCTAAGGGGAAATATAAAAGTTTGTCCAACAAAAACTGAGCGGTTATTCTGGTAATAAAGACCACACGGAGACTTGTACCTGTAAAATCTTTTCTACTGTTTAAACACCAAAATAGTAGAAAACAAAAACAACCAACCAATTAAAAGGATTGCCAAGGAGATGCAGTACTATAAATGTTTTTAGCACTAGTTCCTTTTTGTTTAATAGAACTTCCTCAGAAAATAAGTAAGTTAAAACCAAACCACAATTTACAGGATCCGCCAGAAATCACGACAATCACATCAAAGAAAAACAAAACATGCAACATCAGTAGCAACAAAAATACACTTAGCATTCAGGTTGCCTAGTTGGCTAAGTAATTCGAGGAGATGCCAAGAATGCTTCAGATAAAAAAGTGACTTCTTGACAATAGGGTATAACCAATAACCCAATAGAATAGAAATAGGCTCAATTTTATAAAAATCGGCTGCAACAACAGGTCTAAAAGGTGGATTGTCATGTTTTTTATGAATTTTTGGCATTCCAAAAAGGGAGCCATTTTAGTATGATCAATCTTCAGAACTGTATAAATATCATGATCAATTTGATTCTAGCTAAGCAAATCAAGAAGACAATCACCAATTTGGGTGAAATTTCTTTGGATAACATCAAACAGAACCTTTTCGTAACAATCTGTATCAGCCAAGGTTAATAGAACTAATGTAAGTCGAGGTATCCATTATAACAACTGTCCCACTCTTGTCTGCCTTCATAATTCGTATGTTCTTATTCTCACTCAACTGTTTTAATGCTATCCATTCTTTGTATGGCAAATTATAAAATGGGGCTTGTGTCCAACACCCTTTCTGAAATCAACTTCACAGGTATCATAAAAAACTTGTAAAGTCTGTTCAAGTGCGATTAAAAGTACTTTTCACAAAATTTCTTTTAAAATCAATATTTTGAAATTGTGGAATGTCTTTTTAAAATAAATCCAAAATTTAACTTCCTTGTATAACAGTTTTAAGTCAACTATCACTTTAGTAAGATTAGAAGTTTGTTCTGGTATGAATGTAAACCCATTTCGTAAAACAGATGTAGCATAACAATCAAGTGGGACAGTGCTTAAATTCACAATTTTATCAGGTTCAGATAAAGTAATTTGTCTTCTCTTTCCCTTTTCCTTTCCCCCCTTCTTCCTTCTGCCTTTCGTCTGCCATCGAGGAGTCTGGACTTGTGTAGTTAAATGAAATGGAGCCGGAGATGATAATGGGGGAGAGTTGTTATTAGTTGGTGGAACTGTATGGTTACTATTCCTATTAATGCCCATGGCATTATTAGCTTGCACACTGGCATGATTAACTGACGCCGGATTATTCCTGCCACCAGTTCTAAAATGTTTTTTATTTAAACAGTATGCCATTCCTGTTTTATAAGCCTTAGCATTTCTTATTAATTTCTTATTCTTCCTAATGCATATTGCAGAAACCAACTTGCTCATTTTGGCACTGATACTATAATACAGATTCCGAAATAACACAAAATCCACATCATTAATAATAACCTCATGCAAATTTCAGATTCTAAACTGATGATTTTATTCTTATAATCAATCAGTCACCAGGAGTTTCATCATCTCAATGCCGCTCTGATTAAATAACTGTGTTAAGTCATTAAACAACTGATCACTTGAGGTAACTCCGTTTGGGTACTTAAAAACATGCAACCCAAACGGTACTTGTTTTCTATTAATGCAAACCTCAAAATAGTATACTTCGTATTGTAAAGTTTTGAGCTTAATAATAAGTTTTTCAAGTTTAGAAATATTTTGCTTACAAAGCCCACAGTCATTGTTAGCTTCAGAAGCTGGGTGAACATTATGCTAAACGAGGAGCAAATGATCCTCATTTAAAAAAGGAATGCAACCCTTACTAATAAGATGTTTAGTATCAGTACTAGTACCTGGTCTAGGTGTTCCAGAGTAATCCAATGTCAGTGTTTTAAGCTCCAAAATTGGAAGACCTTGTACTTGGAATATAATGTCCCTTTTCCTGTGGGTACAGTCTTCCTCCTCCGGTACCAGTACTGTTCCCTTTAAGACACTCAAGGATTCCACAAACACTGGCAACTGATGAAGTAAGCTGCTGAGTTACAAAAATCAAATCCTCAGGCACTGAATGAATGGACAGATTCAAAATAACATCTTACAATAACTGCTGTCCACTAAGGCTCACCATTCCATATCAAAAAAAGCAGAAAACAAAAAAAACAAAACCAGCTAAACAATTAAAAGGATCGGCAAGGAGATGCAGTACTATAAATGTTTTTAACATTTTTCCACTGTCTCAATGGAAAATGTTGGAGAGAGGTATGGGAGCATGAGAAATGACTAAAATAACTGATAGTATGTTGGAAATGAAGCAAAGAAAGGATATGGGGAGATGGAGATGAACAATAACAAAATAAGTAACAATGTGGGGTTATAATGCAATAATTATATTTATGAAATATGACAGAACAAGAAAATCTGGAAATATTGGACTGTTTCAGACATTGCTGGACTTGTGGGGGACTAAAGTATATGCCCTACTTTATGTCATTAATGCTTAGAAAATGCTTTGGGGAGGGGAAGAGAGGGGAGAAAGTTAACTAAGATAAGAAAACTTTTTTTTCTTAATAGTACTATTATTGTGGTGTATGTTTTCTTTGCATGCTATAAAGTCAACTTGTTTCCATTATTTTTAAGTCTAATGGGGATTTAAAAATATGCTGTTCTTTTTTTCCCCCTTTCTTTCTCTCTTCTTTCTTCTTGTTCAGTTTTAAGTTAAAAAAAATGCCTGGTTAAAAGAGCATGACAAAAGAAAAAATAATGTATGTTTTCTCATTTTCGCATGGGGGAATGACTGGACTAAGGACCTTAGATTGATTTAGTAACAAGTTTTAAGAGAAATAAGTACATGAGAAAGAATACTGAACATTATATGGCTTTTTTCTACCAAATGAATACATGCTTAGTAGCAATTCTGTATCTGGCTCTCATGTTTCCAGGAAAACAATCTGGTGAAGAGAAATTGACAGTCTGGTTTTCATGTCTCCATAGAGACAATCTGACAATGAGAAATTCATTACACCCTGGTGAAGAGCGAGTCGCTGATGGAAAAAAGAAAAAGTGACTAGGAAATAATGTTCTCTGAAAGCATTCAGAGGTTTTCCCAGCTGGGAGAGCTATAACCCTGATACAAAACCAGTTAGCACTTAGTAGAAGCACAGGCTGAACCATGCATCTTAGAATGGATAACCTTTTTTTTTTTTTAGGTAACTCAAGTCTGTAAGTGTGGCGGTCACTTTGGGACATTTGTTCCTATTAGGCGGGTAAAACTTCAATATTTGAAGAAGTACACAGTTTTGTGCGTTAATATTAAATTAATAGGTTTTAGGGGGTATTGGGGGCTTTGTTTGCTTTTTTGTTTAAGGGCTTTCAATAAAACAAAATGTTTTCTAAGATGTGGCATAGGCTGCAATAAATATTGTGAATGCTGCCAGCCTAGCCAGATAGACAGGCTTGGTTTACAAATGTAAAGAGAACTATATGTTATGATTAAACTATATGTTGTACTGAGCTTCAAAAATGTAACTACAGTGCACTCTGCTGGAAGAAAGCTGATAAGTCAAGCATTGTATGACTGTTTGATCTCAAGCTCAGAGACAGGATGTCTGGACTAAGGAATTCTTTCTATTGTCTTAGGACAGGAGAGGATTACTAAGGTTTTACATGTAAAATGTATTTTATTGCTGTGGCTTCTTGCAGGTGCAGATTACCAAAAGGCAATGTAAATTTTGAGTTTCTGTGAGCCTGAGAACCAGAGAAGTGTCAAGAATGATGTAATGTGAAATGACTCAGCAGTACTGTGTTATCAATTTAAGACTTTCTCAGAGAAAGAGAATTAAGCATTTTGGATTTTGTCTGAACCTAAACTCACCATCACTCTGCCTTTGCTCTGTATGTAAGCAGGATCTTAAGGCTTTAGTATTTCTCTTAGGGATATACAGAAATAGTAAGATTAGTCTAGCTGTTTTCTATATTTATGTCAGACTATCCTATAATATTATTTTAAAAGTTTCCTGTGATCTCTGAACTCTGCAATGTCATTGTGTTGAAGGAATAAGATTTGTCTTGTGTTTTTATTTATTGTTAAATATTTTAAACCTTTCAACTGTGGCTGTTTTGTGTAGAGATAATTTAAGGTCTAGAGTACTTACATGTACTTAGTGATACTGTACCAGACACTGCTAAATAACTTTCAAGTCTCAGTCACACTTACTATTTGGATAATAATACTGCACAGTAAAATTGGTCGCCCTTTCGGAAGGCCTTACAGTAGCTAATATTAGTGGTTGGTAACAGTCGGTACTACCTTATAGTCTGGGCAGAAAGGTGGCATAGCTGGAGAACCTGTGCCAGTCTTCCCCAGAAGTATCTGTGTGTTTGTATCTAAATCAAATCTTAAAGTGTGTGTGTGTATCAGCTACTTAGGCAGGGACACGAAGCACTGGTTGGACAGAGAGGGTGTTGGATGTTTTGGCTTGACCATTAGGCTGAGATCTGGACCCTATAGCTGTGCTAGTGGGGAGTTTTACTGGGGATCTAGAGAGAAAGGGAGAAACCAGCCCCTGACTGACTATGATCTCTGTGTGCTCTTAAGGGAAATTATACTTTACTATGTGTGTACTTGTTATCCTTCCCAATATGCTAGTGGTGAGGATTGAGGCTCCTTGATTACTGAGCCAGTGCACGGACATCACATATTAATTGTTTGGCAGTGGTGAGATATCCAAATCAAATATTAATTGTTATAGTGGTGATGTTAACCACATCACATACTAACTGGCTTGTAGTGGTGTGGATAGTGAATTCCTGTAGCCTGTGTACAATGATCACTGAAGGTATTTTTGTACTCTAAACCAGCCACGCAGTGAACATTCAGATTTCTGATCACAATTGTTTTATTTCTTTTGTTAGCTTAGTCAGGGACAGCAGGCAAGCATGTCAGCAGAGGAGTATGGCAAGCTGACAAGGAGCCAGTTGGCTGAGATGTGCCAGGCTAAAGGACTGGTGCATGGAAACCTAACTAAGGCAGACATGATTGCAGCTTTGGAGCTGCATCAGAAAACAGCAATCAGGAGGACGATCAGACTGACCGTGAAGATGTACAACACTCAGAGAATGGACAGCTCAACCTTTCTGCAGAGGACTTAAAAATCCATCTGGAACTAAACAGACTTGAACTGGAGGACAGGCATTTGGAAATGGAAGCTGTGGAGAAGAGGAGGCAGAGGCAGCACGAAAAGGAGATGCTGACTCTTCGCCAGAGTCATGAAGGTAATGGGGAAGGGAGAAACCGGGACCCAGAAGCACAAAATGTCAGTAAATTTCTTCCACAGTTTACAGAGGGGGATAATTTTGATAGTTTCATGCATATGTTTGAGAGGGTATGTAAACAGTATCAGGCTGACCAAAGGCTCTGGGTACAGTCCCTGACCCCCTCACTCGATGGTAAAGCTGTAAATATACTTTCCAAATTATCGGACAATGACTGTTTTACCTATAATGCTGTAAAGAATTGTTTGTTACAATTTTTTAAGCCAACACCTGAAACTTACAGGAAAAAGTTTTGTGAGCACAAATGCAAGGCAGATGAACTGTGTGTGAATATGTTGCTGAACTAAGCACTTATTTTCATAGGTGGGTGAGTGGATGTCAGGTCACCACTTTTGAAGCGTTGGCAGACCTTTTGGTGAGGGAACAAGCCCTTAGCATTTTGCCCGAGGAGATTAGGATCTAGTTAGCTGATGGACAATGTGCTGCTTCAGATGAGTTGGGGAAGAAGAGAGACCATTAACTAACAAGCAGGGCATCCCGGCACAGGAAAGGGACACCCAGTGCTGCTCATGGGTCTAAGGGAACCCATGCTGGGCAGCCCAGACTGCCCCAACAGAATCTGCCAGTAGCAGGGGAAGACACGTCCAGGACCTAGGGTTAAATGTTTTGAATCCAACCAGTGGGTCCATGTGACATACAGATGTTCATGGAGGCAAGGTGGGAAACAAAAGGTGAGGGAGCCAGTAAGTGGGAAGAACAAAATGCCAATAGTAGGTTGTATCAAACTACTATCCTGTAGATGTCCTGATAGGGAAGGATTCTGATGAGGCAGTACCATGTGCTCATGCAGTTACACGCAGTCAGGCTTAGAGGCAAGCATGTGGGTCTGATAGCCTGGGGGAAACCCAGACAGACCACACATTTGCAGCCAGGACTTGTGAGGTGGTTACTTCAGGGAGGGAGCTACCCTGCAGCACTGAGAATGAAGGTGAGCCACAACTGCTTGTGGGTACTGATGGTCCCTTGACATAGTGACTGCAAAGGTAGAGGTTAGTAGTAGTACCCAGGCTGGCAGTGAAGCACCACTGTCAGAGGAAGCCAGACTTCCTGTGGAAGGGGAGATGGGAAGGGTTACAAAAGGAGAGTTGAGATAGGCTCAGCTCTCAAACCCTACATTAAAGGCCTGAGGCAGGTAGCTAGTGAGGCACCTGATTCTCAAGGGAAGGGGGAATCTGTATACTGGGACAAAAAGTTACTGTACAGAGAGTGGACCCCTGAGGGAGGGCTAGAAGGTGAGAGAGTACAGCAGTTTATAGTGCCTTGAGCCTACCATATGGTGCATCTATCCATAGCCCATGATATTCTCTTTGCAGGTCATATGGGCATAAAACGTACAATGAGACATATTATGCAGAACTTCTATTGGCCTGTAATTTCCATAGATGTAACAGGGTACTGGAGGACCTGTAAGCAGTGCCAAAAGGTAGGCAAGACAGGAAACAAGGTGAGGAGCTCCTCTAATGCCTTTGCCTCTGATTGAGAGGCCATTTCAGAGGGTAGCTATGGATATTGTGGGGCCTCTACCCCAAGTTCCACAGGGAAAAAGTATATCCTAATGGTAGTAGATTATGCTACAAGATACCCTGAGGCAGTGGCTAGGTGGCAAATGCTTTGTTAGAGATTTTCAGCAGGGTAGGTTTCCCAAAAGAAATACTGACTGACAGAGGTGGCAATTTCATGTCAGACCTGCTGGCTTGTCTGTGGAAGTACTGTGGGGTGAAGCACCTAAAGACAATCCCCTACCATCCCCAGACTAATCATCTTGTTGAGAGGTTACACTCTACACTTAAGTCCATGCTGCGGGCATTTGCAGACCAGTTTAAGAGGGACTGGGACAGATATTTGCCCCATCTGTTTTTTGCTTACAGAGACATTACCCAGGAATCTACAGGTTTTTCACCCTTTGTGTTGCTATATGGGCATAGGGTGAGGGGACCTCTAGATTTAATTTGTGATGAGTGGGAAGGTGAGTGTGAATCTCGGAATGAGTCTGTTGTGGCATATGTCCTAAACCTCAGGACAAGTCTCAAGGAACTCATGGGCTTGGTCCAGGAGAACCTGGCAGAAGCCCAACAGCAGAAAAAGGTTTGGTATGTCAGGAATGCACAAACTAGAGAGTATGCTATAGGGCAGCATACCTCTCAACCTAGAAAAATGAAAACTCTGGACAAAAGCCCAGGAAAAATAGGTACAAATCTGTACACCTATTAACATAACATTTGCATACATTATTTAACCCCACCCACGCCGATGAAATTGTGGGATACCAATATGAATGATGCCACTAAATAACAATAAATAATGACAGATATTTGAATTTCAAACTTCATATCCCTCAGAAAATACATAATAATGAAAAACCTATTATTCTAGCAACTAAGTACAGGAGCAATATTTAAAATCCCTATTTTTGGGCCTTTGTCCCACCATTATTTTTGTCTTTGTCCAAATTTCTTGCTCTGAGAGATTGAAAGCTATGACTGCAATACTGATTCAATTATATGGAATACTCCTCATAACCAAGTTTGAAGATTATAAGGAAAAAGGAAGGGGTTCAGGCACCTGGGCAGCGTGACATTTTCCTGTGGTACATTTAACTGGGGACACATGGCTGAAGTGACAGTCCGCTGCAGAGAAAAATGGCTGTTTGCAAATTCCCTGTCGGCAAAGAGAAGCACACACTGCCATGCTCACAGCTTTAATAACCAAATGCATGGCTGCAGAAGAAGTAAAGAGTGTTGTGTTCAGTGTACAGTACATACTTATGTAACTACAACATATAGAAGTGTGCTACAGCATGGAGGAAATCCTGCAGGCTACTGTAGTCATATTTATGCTCCAGTATGCATTTTAGGTAATGTTCCCTACACTCTGTGAAGGGGGTAGTGGTCCACACACTCCAATTATAAAGGCAATGCCCATTATGTACTGCATTTTTACTGCTACTCACATGCCCTCTGGCCAACCTGCTGCTGATGCCTGCCATATTGCCTGCTGTCTCATGTTCCCTTGGGGACCATGGACATTGTTTTCCCCCTGTGCATTTGGTTCTTGAAGTTGTGGGCATGGCAACATATTCTTCTCTTTGCCCACAGGAAATTTGCAAACAGCCACATCATTCCTCTGCAGCTGAATGTCACTTCAGCCATGTGTCCCCAGTCAAATGTACCACAGGGAAATGTCTCACTGCCTAGACGCCTGAACCCTACAAAAAAGATTATACACCACAGTACTGCTGTTTAATTGTTCCATCTGGTTAATGGTTTGACATCATTTTATGTCTATGACAGGTACAGCATTTGTAATTCAACATTTCACACAGCCCCAGTTCAACAAATGATACAAAATACTAATGTAAAAGACACACTCCGAGTATCCACTGTACTTGCAGCTGCAAAATTCTAAACCTTGCCTTTTAAGATTATCTGCGAATCAGTCACCTTATAGCATGACGGCACATGCACTCTGAAGGCAGTGAAAACAAACATCAACACTGGATAAAAGCTACAAAATAACATCACAAATTACCAATAAAAAAAGTAAAATAAAGTGCTTCACATCACACTTACCAGCTGGTGTAGACACCACAGGCAGGCATCCTACCTCGTCGTTACACACCATAATAAAAGACTCCTTTCCCTATAATATTCAAACTGTTAACCATACCTGACAACCTTAATCGACCTCCTCCTACAGCCGTTAAAAAACAAAACAACTTCAGCAAAACTGAATCCCGCTACCACCCCTTCGAGAGTAATCCCGGCATCTCTAGGTGCGCATAACTATTGGTCAAGTGAAAAACTGACCTAGCCAGTCATTTACAGCAAAAGGTGGGACTCCCATAAGGAGTCGACTTTATTAATCTCCCTCTACCTACTACTTTTACCCCATTTATGACATCTGTAACCAAACTGTCCATACAAACTTCTACAAAGAATTCACGGACTCTTACAACTTATTGCCGGCAGTTACTAAGGTTAGTGATATTTTTACTTGAAGTTTGGAGGACTGGTGGTCTCAAAGTTATGCAGACAGTCAGGGATACCTACAAAACATTACACTCTGGATCGGCATTTAAACCAACAAGAGTATACTACAGGCCTATTTCAGCAGATTCGACTCATGCACCTGCTCCTGCAAAGTGTTAACTGATGGATAAAATTGCTAGACTATTGGTTCAGCACTCGGCAGATCACAGACATAGTTTCTGTTAGGCAAGGCAGTGCAATAAAGAGCGGACTTCTTTTTTTTTTTTTTTTGCTTACCCGGAGCCAGAGGACAGAGGAGGTGGTAGTGATGGTCATGATCAAGCCGCCGGAGAAAGTAAATAGCTAAAATAAAAACACAGGGTAATGAAATAAAATGAGACATTGGCACTTTTCCACCTGTCTGTTAAAATGAGAGAAATCTAAAGAATGGGTAGTGGAGGTTATTCAGGAGATATTCCAGAGGATAGAAATTGCATTTGAAAATATAGCTAGGGAGTGGGATAAAATTAAGGTAAAGTTTAAAAATAGGGTGGAAATAAAAGAAAGGGAGCTATAGTTAAGAAGCAACAAGAATTATTTAGAAGGACTGACCAGTGGCGGATTTAGGCATGGGTGCAGGGGCGCGTGCTGCCCCCTTTTAAAACTTGTATATATTTTCCAGTCTTCAACTTACGATTTCTTTATTGTGCTGTAAAAAAAACTCTGTTCTGTTGAAAATGGAAACTGTATGATCACCAAAACAGTACATTTTTTAGTATCAACTTCAGGTGCATTATTTTATTCACAGAGAATCCCTAGGCTGTCGCCACATGCACCCAATACACCGGAGATGCGATTGGAGGCTGCAATCAGGTGATTTTTTTTTTTATAAAGATTCTCCTCCAATTGCTTCTCCCCTGTATTTGAATTAGGCGCGTTGATGAGACTATTGTGGGTGAAAAGCTGTAATTTGACTCGTGTATAAATAATCCCTGGTTCTGGTCGAACAAATATGTTTTGCAGAGTGTGCAGATATGTGGCAAAAATCTGTATGGTTGAGAGGCATGCAGCCCACTCAAGGGGTTATCAAGTATACACATGCATAAATAAAATGTTCCCGTATCAGAACCTTCCTTTTTAAACCACAACGCAAGACTGGAAATGTCATAAGACAAAACTGACTACAGTAAGCGTTACTATTAGTAATTTGACATGTCTAAGTAAGCACAATACATACATACATACACAACCACGGGCAAAAACAGTTACTCGCCAACACAGTCACGTAGAGC
>NC_056735.1:371255373-371260373 GCF_019279795.1 Protopterus annectens
CCCCCCCACCTCCTGGCAAGTTGAGTAAGAAACTGTTGCTCCCTCATGTAGTCGAGAAGAGTCCAGAAAACAACTTCCGTCTCCTCAGAAAGATGGGCTTCCAGAATGAACATGTCTGCTCTCAAGTCTTTCAACACATACCGGCAACCATGAAATGTTTCAGTAGGCAATGCAAACCAGTTAAGTTAGTAACTTCATAAACTAAAGAAAAATAAACACTCAACATCTTCCTGCCTAATTTACAATTAAATAGTCAAAAATCCCCATGCTGAAAAACTGTAGAAATGGTTATTTCATCTCTCATATACTGTTGAAACTGATAAATTTGTTCTACACAAATAAGATGTAGTTCAACAACCCTGTGCATATGGAGTAAATGATAACCTAACATCTAAAACAGGTAATGAGAATTAACATTTAAAAACTTGAGCAACTATATATAATCACACGTATTTTCCAACTCCCATATAGGAGAAAATAGTTTCTATAAAACTGGTGACCAGCAAACTTAATTCATAATCATTTAAGCTCTGACTTCAGGAGGAGACCTTCATACATAGCAATTTCAATGCCTGACACCCCTACCTATATTAGAAATCAGTTAATTTTTTTTTTTTGAACAGCATTGACATGAATTCCAGCCATACAAGGCTAGCTGATGCAAGCACTCACCACCTCAACAAGGCCGCATACACAAGAAAAAAGACCCAAAAAAGATTATTGATAATTATCTTCAGAGTACCTTGAGGAAATACTGTTATAGAGAAAACATAGCCATACTAGTAAAACATGGTGAAAGTATCCATAGTACTGAATATGGCTCACAGAGATTATACTTTTTTCTTAACATTTACCTAACACTAATTATGTTCTCCTTTTAACCACTGACTTGCCATGAAGATGCTTCCTGAACACAAAGAAGAGCTCATGAGCCACAGCTTGTAGCAAAGCACTCCCTATATTAGCTTGCACACTCACTGAGTCTACCAATTGCGACCCACTACATGAGTGCAATGACTCTGCATCCAAAGTTTGCTGAATCTTCCTTTTAGCTTCTGGAGAAATGAAAAGTACAGTTGTGTACACTTACCATAAATGTAGATGTTCGAGTATATTCACTGTTGCAGTCCTAACCAATGGGGTTATCCGGCTCCCGGTAGCCCTCGATCACCAGAATACCAAAGGTAAGTAAATATGACATCGGCTGTCATTACTTACTGAAGCCTAATACTGTTTGGCGAAAGTGCTTAGGTTCTAAGTGAATTATTAAACAGCCTGGTGTTTTTATGGAAGAATCTGTTCCTGTGTGGATTTTTTAACAGCCTGTCACTGTCACTGGTTTCGGTACATTGGTTGGGTTTTTATTCAGCTGCAGTGGTCTTTTCGGCTGTTTTTTGTTTTAGTAGCTGTAATATGGCCAGTTACATAAAAAGAGAGTTGTGACAGTATGGGTTTGGAGATTATCCAGGAACATCACATGTACAGGACTGACAAGCAAGTAGGTTCATAGGTTGGTACTAGGCTATCAGCCCTAGGGCCTATACAAGCCTAGCCATAACAATTGCCTGGCTATTTCTTCCCACATTATTTACTTTCCTGGACCCCTGTCTAGCAGGGCGACTGACGTGATCCCTGGGGTGAATTTCCTTTCTCGCATCCAATCGTCAAGGTTCCTCTTGAAGAGGTCCAAAGAGGCACTCTGCTTGACATGTATGGGGCAATCTATTCCAGAGTCTGGGGAGTCTCTGGGTCAGGAACCTATCCCTCCAGCATGTTTTGTTTATTGTGATGACAAGGTTTAGATCCCTGGAGCGTGTAGCTCTGAGGGATTGGGATTTCTTTGTGTACCATGTCCAACAGCTCTGGGTTTGACATGGCCTTGTATGTTAGCAGAGATCGCCTCTGAGTAGACGATATGCGACAGAGTATAGTTGGAGTTTTTAAGGCGGTCAGCGAGGGCATCTGCTTTAGGCCTGTGATTCTTTTAGTGAGGTATTTCTGAGGCCTTTCCAGTTGTTGCAGATGTCTTGAGAGGTACATACCAAATGGGGCGTTGTATTCTATAATGGGTCTAATGAGGGATGAGTACAGTGGGACAATGACCTCCTTTTTCTGGATGAAAAGCCCTTCGTGATGAGGTGTGCCACATAGAAGGATTTCCTGACTGTTGTGGCGATGTGGTTATCGAAAGTGAGACCACTGTCCACCTGTGTCCCTAAGTCTCTTATCACACTTTCTGTGTTTAGTGTACTGCCACCTATATGGTAATTCATGGATACATGTTTTTCCCAAAGGGGATAACAATACATTTCTTGGCATTGAGCTTGAGCCCATGGCTCTGGCACCAAGCATCTGTTTCTGTAAGGCCCTTTTGCAGAGTATCCACATCATTTGGGGATTCAATAATGGCTCCCAGTTTGCAGTCATCTGCAAACTTTGTTAGCCAGAGTTCCTTAGTGTTGACCTGTACTTCAGAAAAGTAGATGCCAAACAAGAGCGGCCCCAGGACTGAACCCTGAGGTACTCCACTTGTCACTTGTCTGGAGCTGGATTTGGAGTCGGCTACTTTTACAGTGTGGGTTCTATCAGTAAGCCATTTATCAACCCATTGGGTGACATAGGGATTAATGCCCAACTTAGTAAGTTTATCTATGATTCCAGAGTGGGGGATGGTGTCAAAGGCCTTGGCAAGGTCTAGATAGGCTGTGTGGACCACCTTACCCTTGTCCATGGCTCTGGAGACTGATTCAAAGAAGTCAATCAGGTTCAAGAGACAAGATCGGCCCTTCACGAACCCAAACTGGGTGGGGTCCAGTGTTTGAAGGTTGCCAACGTCTTTGTTTATAAGTTCCATGATAATACGCTCCATGGCCTTGCAGATAAGGCTTGTCAGACTGATGGGACGGTAGTTTCCGGGATCCAAGGTGGATCCCCTCTTGTGGATTGGGATAACTGTAGGTCTGTGCCACTCAGTGGGCACGAAACCTGAGGTGAGGCTATGATTAAACATGACACTTAGGTGAGGTGCCAGTTCATATTGTAGTTCATGTAGTACACAGCCCGGGATGTCATCTGGTCCCATGGATGCTGTATTCTTGGCTTTAGAGAGTGTGTTTTGTACCTGTGTGGTCGTTATTACTGGAATTTGGCAATCTTCCAGTATTGAGATGGGCCATTTAGGGGATGAGAGGGGTAAAGTTGGCACTGAATCGATCTGCCAGGATATTGGCAATATCCTTCGGATCAGTATATTTAATGCCATTCTGTTTTAGCTCAGAGCAGATCTGAGCATTGCCATTTAGATTCTTGACATAATTATAGAATGCTTTGTGGTTGTCTTTGGAATCTTTGGCAATTTTATTTTCTTAACTAGCTTTGGAGGATTTTATGAGGCATCTCAGTTTCTTACTGAGGCTAGTAAGTGAGTTTTTTGCATCCTGAGATTTTCCTCTTTTCTGCAAAAGTTTCTTCCTTTTGTTGTAAAGTTTGTTTATGGCAGGGGACAACCAGATTGGCTTCCTTTTTTTGGATGAGAGCATTTTGGTTCTATTTGGGATGGCACGATTCATGCATGAGTGGATGTGCTCGTACAGTGTCTTAGTGTAGGATTCAGCAGTTGAACTTTCAGTTCCCGTCTGCATGGGTGTCATGAAGTTTGTCACTTCTGACTTGAGTAGCATGAAGTTGGCTTTGGAGAAGTTTTTATGGTGGTTTCTTTACTGGGGGGTGGGGGTGGGATGTGGATGTTAAGGGTGATTAGCTTATGGTCAGACTTGACTAACGAGGGTAGGATTTTAGTTGAATTTTAAATGATTTTAATGGATGTTCTTGTCATATTGCTAATGGGATGGAGTTTCAGGATTTAGCGAGGAGGTAGTAATTTGCCAACAGATTTGATGAGTTTGTATACATACAATAAATATTTGTCAGATGAACGTATTGGCCTGGACAGGTTATATATTTGTACGAGGCTGGAAATGGACAGACAGTAGTTAAGTTTATACACAATGTTATAGATTTGTGGAAGTTGTGAGTAGGTTAGATAATGTGGGAATTCCAACCACTGTAATTCCATCAGGGTGTCTCAGTGGTAGATTCTATTTGGAATGGTGGCAGTAAATCGTACTATTTTGTAGTAACATGCTTGTTTAACAAATTCACATGGATGTTGTTAAAGATAGGAGAGAATACATTAGAATGGGCAAGAGGAAAGAAGAGACAATGTGCTTTCTTATAGTGTCTGATAGTAAGGGTTTGGCTGTACAGAAAATGTAGTTTTTGGTGTAATTTTTTCACTATATTGTGCGTGTCAAATTTTAGGTTCTCATCTACACAGATTCTTAACAGTGTAGCATGTGTGACAAGTTCAAATTTTGTTTTGTTGGTTTAGATAACTGAGAAGGAATTTTTGTTGACTTTAAGCTGTTTGGTTGTAAACAGTAAACAGAACAGTTTCACACAGGATACTCTTTATATGTTCTTAGGTAGTCACTATTGCTTGCAATCCAGGGGATCACTGAGGAGCCTAAGCTAAATTTCCAGTTACCCACAAGCATTGTTTAGTTAAGTGACCTGTTCAAGGTCACAAAGTAGACAAATGAGCACTGAGGGAATCAAGTCCTGTACCACAGGAACAGCAGCTCACAGCTTTAACCCTCTCCACCACGTCAAACAAATGGGTCTGGTAAGTACAATCCTTCTAATTTAACTGGAATCACTAATTTCTTTTAGGAGACTCACTGCACTTCCATACTTCACATAAAGACCATTACTGCCTGCTGATAAGGGCACTGCTTGAAAAATATATAGCATTAAAGGTAAACATCTAGACATTCTATTTTTTCTGGTCAAGGACTAAACTATGAATTTCTACTTCTCTTCTACTGGTTTGCATCTGTCTAAAGGAGCAGTTTAAGATATTATCTATTTTATTGTGAGGGACAGTCTGGATAATGAAATATTGTTTTTCACATCCCTGGAGAAAGGAATGCCTGCAATTA
>NC_056735.1:371265373-371360373 GCF_019279795.1 Protopterus annectens
ATGTCATTTGTGAATATCAACATGATGTATATATGATGCTTGTGTTACAAATGTATTAGAACTGTATGTCGTGTGTATATCAAACTGATTTGTGCAGATGTGTGTTGAAAAGGTATATGTAAAGTGCTTCTGTCTGAAATGCATCCACAGTGTGCCCTACTGGAAGAGAACAGAAATTAACATGCACTATTGTAACTGTTTAAATGTATATGTTTTAATAGAGGAAACTGGAGGATTAACTTCAGTCCAGCAAACTTTAGAAAAACATCTGAAATTAAATCACTTTATAGGCTAGGCCATAAATATGCTATCTTACAGGTTTCAAGGCAGCCAGATGTTTAAAAACCCATGTTTGTGCGGTTTTTGCACTTGTATTATCTCAGCAAGATCCTGCCTGGGTGTTCTGCGGAGTTCTACAGCAGCAGAGAGAGAAAGGGGACATTTTCAGTGGATTAAGTACCTCTGTTTTGCTTTTTATTGCTTATATTTGCTAGCTGCACTATTCAGAGCATTTTTTATTAACTTATTTGAACTGTTTTTTGAATTCTGATACTGTTTGCACTTTAACTGATCATTTTTAAGTGTTTTTCAACTGTTGAGGGCTACACATTCAAGTGTCATAGCCATTTTTCTGCTTTTAAAAGTGTTTGTTTTACTGTAATCCTATGTCACAAGATGGGTGGTCAACTGGTTCAGTGATAGAACCCACACAGTGAAAGTAGCAGACTCCAAATCCAACTTCAGACCAGTGACAAGTGGAGTACCACAGGGCTCAGTCCTGGGTTCTCTCCTGTTTGGCATCTACTTCTCAGAAGTCCAGGCTAATACCGCAGGTCTTTTGGCTAACGAAGTTTGCAGATGACTGCAAACTAGGTGCCATAATAGAATCGACTAATGGTATGGACATTCTACAAAGGGACCTCACTGAGACTGATCCTTGGTGTCAAAGTCATGGCCTCAAGCTCAATGCCAAGAAGTGCACTGTCATTCCCTTTGGTTAAAACACTACCCATGAACTACCACATAGGCAGTAGCCTACTAAACACCGAAAGTGTGATAAGACCTTGGGACACAGGTGGACAGTAGTCTCTCCTTTGATAATCACATTGCCACAGTAGTCAGGAAATCCTTCTACGTGGCACACCTCATCACAAAGGGGTTCAACCTCCAGAAAAAAAAAATAGAGGTCATTGTTCCTCTCTACTTATCCCTCATCAGACCCATTATAGAGTACAACATCCCGTTTGGCATGTACCTTGCAAGACATCTACAACAACTAGAAAGGCCACAGAAATACCTCACTAGGGCTCAAACAGATGCCATACGCAGACCGTCTCAAAAAACTCCAGCTCTACTCCGTCGCTTATCACCTACTCAGAGGAGACCTCTGCCTAAAATACAAAGCCATGTCAAACCCAGATCTGTTGGACATGCTACACTTAAAGAAACCCCAATCCCTCCGAGCCACACGCTCCAGGGACCTAAACCTTGCCGCCACAATAAACAGAACATGCTGGAGGGATAGATTCCTGTCCCAGAGACTTCCCATGCTCTGGAGCAGACTACCCATTCATGTCAAGCAAAGCTCCTCATTAGCCCTCTTTAAATCTTGACAATTGGATGGGAAATAGGAAATTCACCCCAGGGATCACTTCTGTGGCTCTGCTAGACAGGGGTGCAGGAAAATAAAGTACAGTTTTGTACCTACCATAAATGTAGATGTCCGATAGGTATGCATCTGCAGTCATCATATATGGGTTGTCCTGCCTCAGGCAGCCCTTCGGTCGGCCAGACTCCAAAGTCTGGGTCCAGCGTTGGCTGATGTCGCACTTTCCCCGACGTCAGAGCGCCTGGGGTATAAAAGCATCAGCCGACGCCATCTTCGTCAGTTTTTCTTGCCCCAGATGCCAGGTGCCCTCTAAGGAAGGCTAAATTTGGAGAGCTGCATTTAAAAATCCAAACATGCACAATAATATAAAAACAAATACACCATAATAGATCACCCCAGCTATCTATAAGAGGGGTAAGTACCCAAGAAATACCACAGAGGGGAAGGAGGGAGGGTAAACCTGACTGCAGATGCATACCTATCGGACATCTACATTTATGGTAGGTACAAAACTGTACTATGTCCTTCAAGGATGCATCTGCAGTCATCACATATGGGTAGAATACCATAGCCAATCTGGGGGTGGAGGAACTATGTAAAGGATGGTGTAGCTAAAATGCCTTGCAGGACTGCCATAGCAAAGCCTGCTCTGGATCTGGAATATAAAGGTAAATTATAATGCTTGGCAAATGTATGCACGGAGCTCCATGTAGCAGCTTCTAAAATGTCCTTGGTAGCCACCCCTCTTAAGAAGGCTGTGGATGTGGCTGTGGCTCTCGTGGAATGAGGTCTAATGTTAGCTGGCACAGCTTTTCCATGAAAGGAGTAACAAAAACAGATGCAATTCCCTATCCATTTTGAAACTTGTCTGTTTGGAAATTGCTTTTCCTTGTGCACCAGCAGCATATGCTACCAACAGCTGGTCAGTTTTTCTGTAACCTTTAGTTCTGTCCAAGTAGTAGTGCAACTGTCTGTGTATGTCCAGGGTGTGCAGAAGTTTCTCCCCTTTGTTTTGTGGATTTGGAAAGAAGGTAGGCAAGTGAATAGCTTGATTTAATGAAACCCTGGATACCACCTTTGGCATAAATGTCGGATTGGTTCTCAATGAAACTCTGTCCTGATGAAAAATAAGAAATGGCTGTACTGCCATAAGGGCCTGTAACTCAGATACTCTCCTTGCTGAGGTTACGGCCAGAAGGAAAGCAGTCTTCCAAGACAAGAACTGTAGTTCTGCAGATGTTGCTGGTTCAAAGGGAGGCAGTGTTAGTTTTTCCAACATGAAGTTAAGGTCCCAAGTTGGTAGAGGTGGTTTCCTTGGAGGATTGATGTTTTTGATTCCTCTTAGAAACTGTCTTAGGAGAGAATGAGAGAAGACAGGTGGGTCAGTATTGTACTCTGCTGAAATTGCTGAAGCATGAATTTTAATGGAAGAGTAAGACAGACCACTGTGGAACATTTCTGCCAAGTATTCCAGGATATGTGCCATGTTCATCACTGTCGCATCTAGGCCCTTTGTGGTGTTCCAAATGTGAAATCTTTTCCATTTTGCTGAATATGCCTTTCTTGTGGAAGGCCGGCGAGCTTCCATAATAATATCTTTCACTCTCTGGGATAGCTTGTCCTGAGGAGGAGTCAAGGTATTTTCCAGGCTGTTAGTTGCAAGGTTTTCAGGTTGGAATGCAGAGTTTTGTAATTGTGCTGTGTCAGTAGAAGTGGCCATAGAGGAAGAGGCCATGGTTTCGTGCGTGACAGGCTCTTTAACAGTCGGTACCAGTGCTGTCTTGGCCAGTCCAGCACTATCAGAATCACTTTTGGCTGCTCTGTCCTGATCTTCAGTAAAACCTTGGTCATTAATGGGAGAGGTGGAAATGCATACACTGTTAGAGTTCTCCAGCTGAAAGAGAGGGCGTCCACTTTCCATGCTTGTGGGTGGTATGTCCTTGAGCAAAATTTCTTCAGTTGATGATTGTGGGGGGAGGCAAAAAGATCTAAGTCCGGCCTCCCCCATGATTGTGTTATCTGTAGAAAGATGTCTGGATGCAACATCCATTCGTGTGCATCCATGCTATTTCTGCTTAAGCTGTTCGCCAGTATATTGTCTTTCCCTGGCACAAACTGGGATTGTAGCTGTATATTGAGTTTCAAGGAAAGTTCCCATAGATTCATAGCCAGCCTGCAAAGAGGATAGGAATGGGTGCTTCCTTGCTTGTTTATGTACCACATAACCGTGGTGTTGTCTGTCCTTATTAGCACATGGCCGTGATGCAGAAAGGGTTTGAAGGCTTCGACTGCATGTATCACTGCCAGCATTTCCTTTTGGTTTATGTGCATGCGTAGCTCATTTTGTGACCATAGACCTTGAATGCATCTGCCCTCCATGTGCACTCCCCATCTGTGGTCTGAAGTGTCTGTTGTAATGGTTTGGCCGGTTACTGGTTTGCTGAAAGGCAGACCCCTGTTTGACTGGCTTGCTTGCGCCCACCACAGAAATTCCTTTTGAAGGCATGGAATGAGTGGTATCAAAGTTTCCAGGCTGTGACTGTGCCGAGTCCATAAACTCCTTAGGTACCATTGTAGTTTCCTCATATGTAGTCTTGCTTGCGGAATCAGAAGGATGCAAGAAGCCATGTAACCCAGGGCCTGCAGGATTTTCCTTGCAGTCAGCTGGGTTTGTCTTGTCAGATTTTTGAAGTAATCTGGTAGTTGATTCTGTTTTTCTTCTGTGAGGAAGGCCATTTGGGTGGTTGTATCTAGATCTGCACCCAGAAAGGTTATTCTTTGGGATGGAACAAGTCTTGATTTGTGAAAGTTGACTGTATATCCCAAGGCCTGAAGTAGGTGGATGGCATAATTTAAGTGTTTTACCAAAGTTTGTTGGCTGTCCGCTTGTATAAGGCAGTCGTCCAGATATGGGTATATTTGAATCCCCTGAAGTCTGCAGTGTGCAATTACTGATGCCAGGCATTTCGTGAATACTCTGGGCAGAGTAGATAAGCCAAAGGGCAATGCTGAGAATTGATAATGTTCTGACCCTGCAAGAAATCTGAGGTGTCTTCTGCAACTTTGTCTGATAGGGACATGCAGGTATGCCTCCTTGAGGTCTAGAGTTACCAGCCAAGACCCCTTGCCCAGCATGGGAAGGAGCTGCTGTAGAGTCAGCATTTTGAACTTTGGCACAATGAGATAAGTATTCAGTGCGGACAAGTCGAGAATAGGCCTCCATTGTTTTTCTTTTCTTGGAACAAGGAATAGTCTGGAATAAAATCCTTGGCCTTGTTCTGAGAGAGGAACCTTTTCTATAGCTTTCATTTGCATTAAGCTGGAAACTTGTTTCAAAGCCTCTGCCCTTTGATTCGGTGGCAGGTCTGGCATGCCCTTTCTTTTTGGTAATGTGTGGAAATGAAACCTGCATCCTTTGTCTATTATTTGTAGTGTCCATTTGTCCCTTGTAATACTGTGACAATTTTCTGAGAATAAAGAAAGCTTTCTGCCCAAAGGTGCTTCCAATTGAGCCCTGGTTGGCGGTGTCAAAGTAAAGTCATTGAGCCTGTCCTTGTGCAGCAGTTGAAGGTCCTGCATTACCTCTCTGGTTGGGAGGCTGCCATTGACGTCCTCTGTAGGAGCCTCTAGCTTGCCCTCTACCTCTGGCACGCCTGTTCTTGCCTCTCTGAAATCTCTCTGTGTCTGGAAAGGACCAATTCTTGGAAGGCCAATTCCTGCTGAATCTTGGTTGTTGTACTTGGAGAAAATCTTTAACTGTTTGTACGGATTTTGCCTTTTCTTCAAATTTCTTTAGGACCTCCTGAGCCGTGGAGCCAAATAACTTTTGCTTTTCCAGAGGAGCATCCAGCAGCTTTGCTTTAACATGGTCTGGCAGAGATTGTTCCTTCAGCCAAGCATGCCTACGTATGACTGCGCCAGTCATAGCTGACCTACATGAAACTTCCAATGCATCATAACCACATTACAAGAAATGGTTGCTAACCTGTTGTGAGTTATGTACCAGATCCTGAAGTGACTTGCGGTCTAGGGGGTCAGGTGAAGACAGTTTTTTATGCAATTCATCTAACAAATACTCTTGGTACTGTATCATATGAAACTGACAATTTAAAGCCCTCATAGAAAGAGTGGCAGAAGTATACACTTTTTTACCCCATCTCTCTTTCAGAGGGGATAGGATTTTTAGCAGTGGCAGCTGCAACCCCTTTAGGGCCCTGGGAAATAGTTTCTGGATCAGCAGAGTGGGCCTTGTAAAGGTAAAGATGTGAGTCTGGGACCCTGTAGTACCTATCGGGTTTGGCAGGAGCCGGAGGGAGAGAATCAGGGGTTGTGCTAGAGTCAGAGTACACATCATCAATGACATTCAAAACAGGAGGAATAGCTAAAGGCCTATGCTGAGGCAAATGTAAAAAGGTCCTTAATCTTTTCCTGGAATCAGAAAATTCCTGGCCCTGCCATTGGAAATTCTCTCTCATGGTGTGTAGTGTCTCCCCAAAGGAAAACTCTTCAGGAGGGGAGGCCGAGGGAATACATTCCTCTGCATCAGAATCCTCGTAGGCCGAAAAAGCCTCCTCCTGGTGGTCCGAGAGAGTAGAGCCATCAGAGGCCTCATCTGAGGAGTGGGGATCAGAGGGCTCAACCCTGGGCCTTTTATCTGAAGGAGGTTGAGAGCCCCTGTCCGGATGAGGTTGAGAGCCCCTAATTAAGGAGATAAGATCCTCTGCTAAGCCTAGAATCTGTGACGCAGTAGAGGGTCCCTGAGAGATAACCTTGGGAGGCAAAGCTTTTGAGAGTTTAGCAGCTTTAGCCCTGGAGAATGCCTTAATGGACATGGATGCAGGAGGCCTGGCTGCACCACGTGCTGGAGTAGATTTGTCTAACGTAATGGTGTCGGAAGGTTCCAGGACACCAGTTTCTGTTGGAAATTCAATAACAGACAGCCGGGGCCTCCGGTACCGAGGTAGTCGGTTGAGCGGTTTCGGTAATTGGAAGTACCAAGGACTCGGTTTCAGCCGAGACCGAGACACTCGCGGTAGGCCTGGCCGTGGTTTCAGCCGAAACCGCGGCCCGCATGTGTCAGTCCTTGTCCTTCCGTTTCTTAACTAAATGAGAAGTCGGAGTCTCTGACGGCATCTTATACGAAAAACTAGCCCCAAAAAATTCCTCTGCAAACTCCGCCCGACGTCTAAGAGTGCGTCGGTTGAAGGAAGCACAGGCTGAACAGGCCGAGACGTCGTGGTCTGGGCCTAGGCAGGGTAGGCAGTAAGAGTGGAAATCCTTATGAGGTATTTGTTTCCCACAAGTTAAACAATTATTAACTTTATCTGACATCGGCTGAGGCAAGAAAGAGTCCCCAACGGGGTACTTAGCTTTTTGAAGTCTTCGGTAGCTGAATTACAGGAGCTGGCTGACCGGCACTTGCGAACTGCTTCTGCTTCGGGCACCACGCGGCAAGAAAGACTGAGGAAGATGGCGTCAGCTGATGCTTTTATACCCCAGGCGCTCTGACGTTGGGGAAAGTGCGACATCAGCCGACGCCAGACCCAGACTTTGGAATCCGGCCGACCGAAGGGCTGCCTGAGGCAGGACAACCCATATGAGATGACTGCAGATGCATCCTTGAAGGACATCTTTCTTGGGTGGCAGAAGCCAGGGAACATTTTTGGCTAGGCTTATATATGCCGCAGGGCCGATAGCCTAGTACCTACCTATGAACCTAAGTCTGTACTAGGAAGTTTTCTGTATTGTCTTTGGGTGAACTAACTACCACCCTGGAACAATATTTAATGGTATTACTATTTAAATGATCAGTATCAGACAACTTAGAAATAGTAGTTACAACTTTACTGTAGAGTAAGGGGTGAGGAACTGTAACTAGACCCCCTTGGTCAACATTATACTGTTTGCATACTCTTTCAAACATATGAATAAAACTATCAAAATGATCACCCTCTTGGTATGAGGAAGAAATTTACTGACCTTTATTGCTTCTGGGGTACGGTTACTCCCTTCCCCATTACCTCCAGGACCCTGGCAAAGAGTCAGCATTTCCTTTAACTGTTGCCTCTGCGTCTCATTTCCTTTGGCTTTCAGACGTCTCAGTCTCTCTGCTGATTCAGTCTTTAGAAAGACTGCTGTTAAGTAACTATTTTTTGAAAACTCTATAGCACAAAAGCCTTTAGCACAATGACTTCAGCTACAGAAAGAAAAAAGCTTGTTGCCAAACTTGAGGAGCCTATAATAAGTAAAATAAAAACACATTCAGTAGCAGTATTAGAGATATTTTTGAAATTTTATGAAAATTTGTACAAAGCAGACAAATATAGAAATCAAGGAAGAGCACAGATAGAAATATTTATGAAAGACTTAATTATGCAAAGATTAGTGGATGAGGCTCAACAGCTGATATTTAATACAGGAGGAGATGAGATAAAAATGGTAATTTATAATCAAACTGCAGGAAAGTCTCCAGGAACAGATAGTATTCCTGTGTAAGTCTGGAAGTTAGAAGGGAAGAAAGTGATAATGATGCAGAAGATTCTATTTAACAGTATTTTAAAAGAATGGAAAGTACCAACATCTTGGAAGAAAGATGTGGTAACTGTACTACCAAAACAGTGTAAAGACATGTCAGATTCAACTTCATAAAGAGCCATTTCAATTTTAAACAATGATTATAAACTGTTTATTGTATATACTAGCTGGCCAAGGCATTGCTAAAATTGGCATCTATGGATTACTGTGGCCTTGTGGATGCAAGGAAAACATCTGACAACCTTAATAGAAAAACAATGATTCAGAGGAAAGCAGGAAAATACCAGTGTTGTTGGTGGGGAAGCATTCAACAGAGTAAGCTGTGATTTTATGAGTAGGGCAATGGAAGCATTTGCTGCCCTGACGCAATAGGGTTAATTAGGTGGACATTAAGGATCGAAGACAAAAATTAAAGTGGAAGAGTTCCCCTCTGATAAGTTGCTTTTTAAATGAAGAGCCAGGCAGGGGCATTCTCGTTCTCTTTTGTTATTTGCTTAATATTTAGAGCCACTGGCAAAAAAAATAAGGGACTCAGAAATTCAAGGATTTAAATGGTAACCAAGAAAAGTTGGCTTTATTTGAAGACGATATTATACTGCACCTAATAAATCCAGAAAAGGACATCAGTGTTGTAGAAGAGTTTGAGGCAGTTTCAAGTCTTTTCAGGATATAAAATTGATAAAGATAAAACAATGGCTATAGCCATACATTACATACTCACATATGAATTGATTCAACAATGTCCATACTTATGGGACACAATAAGATTAAATGTTTAAGAGTACAGATTAAAAAGGTTTCTATTATGGCAGCTTAGGATATGTGGGAAGAGACTAAACAAAAGAAATACGCGAACTGAGAAAGTAGAAGTTCTTGTTTATGGATATGGATAATAAGATACAACCAGTGAAATTGTTTTAGTCCCTTTGGTTTAATATACAAGTCACACATATTGTTGTCAACCAGAGGAGAAGTTGTGAGCAATGATTAATAAAGAGCTGAAGGAATTTATCTGGGAGGGAAAGATGACAAGTTAAGTTTACCAGCAGAACAAGGTGGTTCCTGCTTTGAAGGAATATTTTACAGCTACACAGTAAAAGCTCATATACATAACACAAACAGAAGTTTACACTTCAGAGTGGACATGAATGATGAAGAAGCAGGGAGGAAGCTCAAGAAATAGTGAGACAGTAAGCTTTTGGATGCAGCTCCTTAAGGAGAACCACCACCACCATGCAGAATATTACATTCAAAAAGAAATAGAAAGTATTCTAAGAATTAAGCCAACACGAAAATGGAAAAAGGAAATTTTGCCAGTAGGAATGACTGCAAGTCTGGGTATAGAAAATAGACAAAAGGGGGCTTGAATTTACTGGAGAAAACTGGCAATGAAACTAAGGTATTGGCAGCAAATAACTAGACAGGGAAAGGTATCAGAGTGGGATGAGGACAAGAAAATGTTTGGATTGCAGTCTTGAGATTGTCTTCCCTACCAGGAATTGATATCAGGGTACTGGCAAACAGAAAAGGATAGGGGAATAATAAAGTGAAAGACCTGCTCTGGTATTGTTTTTAGTAGAATTTATAACAGAATCTGTTGTTAAAAAAGGGATAATTAGTAGGGCATATAAAATATTGCACGATAACTATAAGAATCAACCAGAGAAGGTTAGAAAAGATTGGGAAGAGAGACTGGAAAAGCGATTTAAAAGGAAACAATGGGAGGACATATGTATGGCTCCTCCCAAGTATGAAACCAAGTCCAGAAGATTTAGGATTTTTAATTGGAAGTGTTTGCATAAGTATTTTCCTAGCCCAAGCAGACTTCAAAGACATTTTTCCCAAATATTTAGCAAATGGTGTGTGATAGGGAATAGAGAGGAAACTAGGAAGATTTGTTTTGGGAGTGTAACAAGCTGCACGACTTCAAAATTCCCTTCACAGTGCTCTGCCCTCTAGCCCCAATAAGCATGTGCTAGCAAGTAACACACTTTCCAGTCCTCCCCAACCAACTCCTTAGAGACAGTGTCTTACAACCGAATCCAAATTACCCAAGTAAAAGTCAGGATTTATCCCTCTCTGCCAATGTAGCTGGCTATGCAACAGTACTCAAATTTCAAGAAAATTCCTTATGAAGGCAGAGTCAAAAAGATCAACAGGAAATAAAAATCACTGTTTGCTAACTGGTAAAAGATCTATAATGGTCCACTTCAACCACAACCAGGGCTGATGGACAAAAGGATACACAAATAAAAGAGCAAAATTATGTAACAAATTGCTCACACACAGTAAACAACAGAGACAATTACTTGTAATTTAGATGAGAACAAACACAGTGAAAGTAACCTATGTGAAATAAAACACCATTCTTAGGTTTACATGTGAAAGAAATCATGACAAATAATATATTACTAGTAAGTATTGACCCAGTTGCGGATTCTGAAGGGAAAAATGTTTACAGTGTTTTGTGACTCTTTAATAGTGCATTGTGGCAACCATGTTGCCACAGTACAGTCTTTATTTATTTCTGCCACACTTAAAATTGTAAATGTCTTATTGAAACTAAGACCCAAGTAAATGTAGTGCTTTCCTCAGTGAAATCTTCTATAGATTTTAAAAGACACGTCTCTGCACACACGCAGCACATCATGTCCATTAAAGTCTATGGAAGTAGCTCACACTTTCCCCGAGTTGATGTAACTGAAGCTAAAGATCATCATGATATTTTATCTGGGCGGTGAAGAGGGCAACAGTTAAGAGGATAAGTTGATCCTGCTAATGGAACAAGGTGGTTTTCGATTACCTGATATGAAGGGATATTTTAGAGCTATACATTCAAGGCTCATATACATAACACAAGCAGAAGTTTACAATTCAAAAAAATGGAAGTTCAGGAAACAGAGAGAGTGGGATTTTGCAGGCATATTCTTAAGGAGAACAACTATAGAGTATTACATTCATGAAGTAGCAGAATGTACTCTAAGAACTAAGCCAACATGACAATGGAAAAAGATTTTGCTAGTAGGGATGACTGCAAGTAGGCTTACAGAAAATAGGCAAAGGTTGCAGGAATTTACTGGAGAGAAATGGCAAAAGAACCAAGGTACTGGGAATAAATAGAGAGAAAGGTAAGACAGTGAGATGAGGCCAAGAGGATGTTTGGACTGCAGGCTAGAGACTGCTTTCCCTACCAAGGATTAATATCAAAGAGGGAGAAAAAAAAATTAAAAAGAAAGACTCTGGTGGAAATTAAGTTTAAGTCAAAAGAGTAAGCTGTTATGTAAATAAAAAAGGGAAGGCTATAAAAAGAAAAAAATGATATAAGTCAAATAACTATAAGTATGGAAAAGAAAAAAAAAAGAGAAGAGATGAAAGAGACAAATAGGATGTATTAAAAATATTCTAAAAGCATTAATAATCAAGAAGACTTCATAGAGACTTCATAGAATCTTTCCTGGGAAGTAAGCAGGAATTGGAAAAATGTATGGAGAAGTGAAAAAAGAAACTGGGGGTGTATGTTACAGTTCAGATGTGATGAGAATTTTGGAATGTTCTGAACATGATATATAGGATAAAATGATGTGAGCAAATAATGGTTAACTATTGCTTTTGTTTAGGCTAGGTAACTTTTGGTCAATTTGATATGGCTAGACCAAATTTATTAAGGCCTTATTGGACACAAAAGCATAAAAAAAAATACAACAAAAATTAAGGAAATCAAAATCTAAACCAACTGAATTCAAGAATATCTGATCAACACTGATACTGCAAAGTACTGGAAGGATGAATGAGAATCACTAGAAAAAACAAAAAACTGAAAGAGGCATAATAATAAAAAAAAGTTCAAGAGGAGGAGAATAGGTGAAAAGGAGAAAAGAGCAAACAATGTATGTATGGAAATGCTGATGAGGAAGAAAGAAAGAAAAAAAAAATATGTAATATATAAAAAAATATATATTTTTTTTTTTTATCACCTATATTATTTAATAAAGGTATTAAAAAAGATCAACATAGGATATAGTGGCATCTGATATGAAAAAAATCCTGAAAATGTTAAATATTCAAATTGAAAAAGAAAAAACCATAATCTTAGCTGGAGAAGAATTTCAAGAATTTTAATAAAAGATAATGTTCATGAAAAGTCAAATCAAATCACAAAAAAAAAAAAAAAAAACTAAACATGAATTAAACCCAATGAAGGAGAACTATTAGAGGAGAGAGATGGAATAAAATACCTGTACAGGGATATTGCAGGGGTGAACTATGGTGGGCAAAATAAAAAAAAGGAGGTGAATGGGACAAATGATTTGACAGGGATGTATGAGGGTGATGAAGTGAAAGTAAGGGATAAAGAGATAAAAAACAAGAAGAAGAGGACAGATAGTGTGACAGAGAGAGAGTAGTAATGAAGATCAACACTTTTTTATATTTTATATACATATATATATATATATATATATATATATATATATATATATATGTGTGTGTGTGTATATATATATATATATATATATATATATATATATATATATATATATATATATATATATGTGTGTGTGTGTATAGAGAGAGAGAGAGGGGTGGGGGGAGCACTAATTGAAATTCCAAAGACTACAGCTGGAAGCCTTCGAACAGTGAAAACAAACTACAAATCTGGTGAGGAATATTCCCACATCAAAGACTGTGGTACGATTCGCCCTTTCTCAGAGCTGGTCTTTAAACAGTAAACTCTCAATTATCCGGCACCCATGGAGATTTGTAGACACCAGATACGTGTAGTTTCTGGTTCCTTGAGAGTTACTATTAAAAACAGACCTGACAAATACTGTATCCTGTACTCTTACCATACCATGAACACTGTATTGATTTGATTTTAATATTGAAATACATAAAACAGACCTGACAAACACTATACTCTATACTATATCATACCATAAATACTGCAGTGATTTCATTTTAATATTCAAATATAGTAATTAAAAGCCTGGCCGGAATAATAATAATATTTTAAACTTATATTTCCAGTAGAAAGTGTGGCACATGGAATGGTTTTCAGTGGCACGCTGAATGGATTGAAATTAAATGAATTGAATAGGGAGAGAATGCATGCATGAAAGCAGAAGTGACTGTGTGTGACAGATCGGAGAGATGTATGAAAGCTGAAGAGAGTGCGTGAGTGATATCAGAGAGAGAAAGAGTGAGTGAATGCATGTATGAAAGCAGAAGTGAAAGTGTGTGAGAGACCGGAGAGACATATGAAAGCTGAAGAGACTGTGTGTGTGTGTGTGTGTGTGTGTGTGTGTGTGTGTGTGTGTGTGTGTGTGTGAGATAGGAGAGAGAATGTGGAATCTGATGCAAACTGAATATGGAGTGAGTGTTGACATTTTAACGATTTGAATTGTTTGGTTTGACTTGTTCTCAGGTTGGAGAGAGAGGGAATTTATTTGCATCTTCCTTTTTAAAACTCTAAAAACATAAGGTATGTTTCTGCGGGGGGGAAACCAGAAAGTGCAACACAAAAAAACTGAAGTGTTCATACTGTACTGCATTTCTTCGATTTTTTTCTGGTTGCTTGAGTTCTGGTTAACTGAGAGTTTACTGTTAAGTAGTAGAGGTGCTGGGGCATAGCCTTCTCCAAGTTGAGGAACCCCCCCCTTCAAAAAATGCTTTAAAAGTGTAGAAGCAAGTTTTGAAACTTTTTGTCTTGTTGCCCAAATAGCAGAATTGGTTCTCATGCTTCCAATAAGATGACATATAAAATGAGTTTATGTCTTTTTTTTTTTTTTTTTTTTTTTTTTAATAAAGCAATCGCATACAAAACAGTTACAAAATACCGAGCACATACAAAAGTGAGCAAACAAACTACAACAAATCACAGTAAAGTACTACAACAATTTCTGAACATACACTTTTGAATTGTGTATGTAGAAGGAAGAACAATGTAGTACTATTTTGTAACAACTGCAGCTACCTCAAACGGTTAACAGCTGCAGCCAATTTATTACATCAAACTAATGTATTCTGCATGAGAGGCTAGGCTCTCCTGAACCTCCCACACTCGTATTTAATAAGCCATCTCCACAGTCCTACAAATGCAAAGGTAAGGGGCACATAGCAAAAGTGGTAAGTCACCATTACTGCACTGGGAGGCTCATCTGCTATAACAAACATGACATACGCCCAGCTCCACTTGATCAGTGCAGTACTAAGTGAGCTATAAAAGCGAACACCTGGGACACTCAATCAATACACACTAAAATCAATCCAATGTAATCCATATATATGTACATATGTGTGTGTGAGCACGCATGTGCATAGGTTAGTGCTATCTAAATAAATATAAATAGATACAGCCTAGCCATGTACCCTAGAAATTACAACAAATAGATTTACCTCCTTCTTGATAATCCCAATCCCATGGGTAAATTTATATGAACCTATTCAATAAGTTCATAAACTCGCAATGTTTTACTAATCTTAAGGTCAAAGAAGACCAACAAGAAGCTCGGCCACATCACCCAATACTGTGGGAGACTAACAATGTCTCCTTTTAAGTAGACTTTTTCCTCAAAACCCCACTGAAAATTTGCAATCATCCATCTAGTCATTGAGTGGTTTTAAACATTGCTAGAGGATTACGCTGTTTGATAGGCATGGGCAGCTTATTCCAAAAATGCAGCATACATTACATTAAGTATCTCCCACACCATTTGGTGCTGTTGACAGGGTAGTATAGGTTTAGGTCTCTAGAGCAAGTATTTGCTTTGCCACTGTTTCTGTTTAGGTGAAGGAGTCAAAAGAGAAATTGCTGCTAAAGTGGTCTGTATGCCACTGAGCAGAGGGACAGACAGGGTGTTTATTCCATCACAGCAACTAAGGGTATGGAGAACTAAAATCTTTTTGGTGAGGAAATCTGAGGTCAATTCGTTATCTAGAAAACTTGCTATGGCTTTCATATCACAGCAGGTAATGTCACTCACCATGAGTTCAGTGGAATATTGGGTACTTCTATCCAATGCTCCAAATACAGTTGAAAAAGGCCTTGGGACTATCATTGGAAGAGTTAGCTACCTTTCAATTCATATTCAGCCTTACTATTCCTAATGATGTGTTTTAAGATCCATGATGACCTGCTTCTACTACTCTGTACTAATGGAGGGTTTTTTTTTTTTGTGTGGACAGTACAATCTTCTCATCCTGTAATAAAATTTATGAGTTCCTCCATGAACAGAACCAAGGTACAGAAGGATAAATGCCCTAAGTATGGCCTAGACAACACAGGTTTGCCTTGGGCCACCGGCATCTGAGGTACTAGCAGGAAGGCATGGGTGTGTCCATCCTGGGAGAAGGAGAGGCATTTATTTAGTTTCTATACGTTGGGAAACACAGTCCATATAGGGGAGTAGCCCTCGGACGTAAGAGACATATGCTGGGGAAGGGGGATGAAGGTAGGTCATTACAAGCCCTCAACGTAGCAAGGAAGACATGTGGTTCCAGGATGCCCCAACGACCTTCGTGGAGCAAGTCTAGGAGAGATTAGGTGAGGTACATAAACCTGATGTAGGATGGAGAACCTGAGACAAAACGATGATGGTTAGCTGTGTGGCTGGGATGAGTTCTATCATAGGGGTTTGCCCCTTAATTTTCCACCATACCTGTGTATAGTAAGTACTAACTTATCTGTACACTGGTTGAGATGACTGTAAAAGTCATTATATGTAATAGCTTTAGAGATCTGTTCAGAAAGGGACAAAGTACTTTTGGAATTCAAAGGCCCTCAGATAAGGATAAAAAGTTTGCTTTGGACTACATGCTAAACACAGCTGAATTATGGGGCAATTTGGTGCTAACTGCAGACGACAAAGGTAGTAGTGTGGTCATTAGACTTGACCAAGGAGGGGTTAACATTATTAATAGGTGTATAGAGAAAGATTGCATTCAGATTGACATCAAGTACATTTCTCCTTCTGGTGGGATCTTGAACATCTTCATCTAGGGAACTGATATTAATGAAACCCAAGAAACTCTGGGCATATTAATAGCTAGATGTGAAAACACCTGACTGATGAATTACTTCCCTCACTCAGAATTAGGGTGTTTAGATTAGCATAGGTGGAATCCAACTTATCAGAGTACTTAATGTGGTTGTCATGCGACTTTGAAGGGATTCTACAGTTAGCCATGAAGCATTAACTGACTAGCAAATTTGACTAAAATGTCAAGGAGTTCAAATTTGGAATCTTAAAAGTATTTGGCATGAGTCAATATTTGAGCAGATAAAAACAGATATTCCTCCACTACCCACCAGATAATCTGAAAAAGTGACAAGTGCTGTCATTTATAACAACACAAACTTAAATTCCTGTAACACACAAATCAATGCGCTGAAGTGACAAGAAAGCCCTGAAATTAAGCAATTTATTGTTCAGACTCCTAGGACTAGACAGTCAATTTAATGTAAGCCAGATTAGAATTTGCTAAATTGACAAGTAGATCAAATTACCTTTGCATTAAAAAAGGAACTATGGGGGCAGAAAAGGTTTTAGACATAATGTGGAAGCTCTGACCATAGAATTAAAGGCAATGCATGGCAAAGCAAAATGGATTGTCAAACACTGACTCCCACATGCTGACACACTGGATCTCCCCAGAAAGACACCAGCTAAATAAGCCATATATTAAGATCAATTATTTAATTGTGGCATCATTCTTTGAGAAGGCAATATACTGCTCAAGTCAACTGTCTTACCTTCGTAAGACACATGTACACAGCTTAACTATGTTAACAGGGCAAAGAATCAAAGGTCCAGATGTTTAGAAGTGAAGGAAGATAAGGGGTATGATCACATCCCTAATGCCAGCACCAGACAGACAGCTGACCATGACCCTATCCTTGCACAGTTTGGAGAGTTGAACATCAGTGTGCCTACCTAGAAAGTCACCACTTACTGATACATTACCACCTGTGACTTTAGAAGTCCTTACGGGAGCAGGTGTGAAGTCAAGATGACTCATTTTTAACTGGTGCAACATGGAAGTGAACACGTGTTAGAGTGAGTGGAGTTTTGTGGAAGAACTTTGTTCAAATGATGTCTTAATAGGTTCATAGGTAGGTACTAGGCTATCGACCTAAGGGCCTACGTAAGCCTAGCCAACAAAGTTCCCTGGCTTACGCCACCCAAGAAAGTTATTTTCCTGTGCCACTGTCGAGCAGAGACACAGAAGTGATCCCCGGGGTGTATTTCCTATTTCCCATCCACTCATCAAGATTTTTCTTGAGTGCTAATGAAGAACTTTGCTTGACATAGATGGGTAGCCTGTTCCAGAGTATGGGAAATCTCTGGGACAGGAATCTATCCCTCCAGAATGTCCTGTTTATTGTGGTGACAAGGTTGAGGTCCCTACAGCGTGTAGCTTGGAGGGATTGGGATTTCTTTAGGTGTAGCATGTCCAACGGCTCTGAGTTTGACATAGCTTTATATGTTAGGCAGAGATCACCTCGGAGTAGGCGATATGCTACGGAGTAAATCTGGAGTTTTTGAGGCGGTCAGTGTAGGGCATTGTTTGAGGCCAGTAATCCCCTTTGTCATGTACTTCTGTGGGATTTCCAGCGGCTGCTGATGTCTTGTGAGGTACATTCCAAAAGGGGCATTGTACTCTATAATGGGTCTAAGGAGTGTCGAGTAGAGGGGAACAATTACCTCTTTTTTCCTGGATGAGAACCCTTTTATGATGAGGTGTGCCATGTAGAAGGGCTTCCTGACTACTGTGGCGACGTGACTAACAAAGGAGAGACTACTGTCCACCCGGGTCCCAAGGTCTCTTATCACACATTCGGTGTTAAGTAGATTGCTGCCTATGTGGTAGTTCATGGGTGAAGAGTTTTTACCAAAGGGGATGACACTGCATTTTTTGGCATTGAGCTTGAGGCCATGGCTCTAACACCAAGCATCTGTCTCAGCGAGGCCCTTCTGTAGGATGTCCACATAATTTGGGGACTTGACTATGGCTCCTAGTTTGCAGTCATCTGCAAACTTCGTTAGCCAGAGGCCTTCTGTTCCAAAAATAAACTTTGCAAATGTGGGTCTGTTGTTAGGTGGCTATGATGCAGTATTAAGCTGCATACTGACAAGTGTGTATGGGTTTATTCTCCAATTTAAGAGGTACTTAAACTTTGCACAAGCATTACCAGTAAATGATAAAAGCAAGTGACTGTCAGAGTATGAAGTAGTTCCTACACCGACTCAAGTTCCTAGAGTGAGAAGACTGGAAACAGAAGAGGGCAGTGCAAACATAAGTAGGGAAAGCAACATCAGAACTTAACTGTAGTGCAGTTAAAACCTACCAGAATGAAAACAGCAATGGGGCCAACATGACAAACTCTGTCACAAGTAGGAATCAATGGATTGGGCTGAAGGGAAAATGCTATTCTGAACAAAATAACATGACCAGGGACCTGGTAACTGAGTTTTTGAGGTTGTGCATGCATACACCTCCATTGTAGATGATAGAGGATGTGTGGGGACTGGTGAGTGCTCTCACCAACTGACAATGTAAACAACACTGGTTAGGGCAAATGTCATCTACATGGGTAAGAATTCCAAATACTGCTCCACCTTATTTTTCTTCATCTCTTTCATTTCTCTGTTTTCTGCCTTGTTTGCACTGACCTTCTACCTTACCTATAATACTTCTCTGAATTTTACCTTGTAATAAATTGGTTGCTCTCCAAGGAACAACAACATTTGGCCTTTAGATTCCAATTCATCCAAGTATGCTGTATAGTAGACCTCAATGATTAATTTACTTACAGGACCTATGGCAGAGTTAAACTTTAGACATGCTGAGCAGGCAGATAAGCCACCTCTGTGGCAATGAAGGATGAAGTGTGGACTTTGGCACCTACAACCCGAGTTCAAAGAGGGGAACTGGCACCTATACACAGTTGGCAGGCGAGGACTGAAATGAATGAACACTGTCAACTCACCCATTTGGGGGTGGGGGAAACTCTGGCTCATCACATGGGTGATACCTAAAGGACACCTGCTATGCTAAGGAGAATTCAGCATGCAGAGGCTCACCTCTCCTTGGAGGAACGACAACAGCAAAGCAAGAAAGTCACTGGAGGGGAGATTAACAACCAGGGAGAGGTTAAATAACTGGACTATGTTTTAGAAATGGTACAATATATAGATGAAGCAAAGCAAAAAGGTATAAACTGAGGCAGGAGACAAAGTGAAGACAGGCTACTACATTAGCAGCAGCAGTAAGAACATACAAAAAGTTACAAACGGATGCCCTGGAAGCATTCAAATATGGACATTTTGACACTGATCAAGTGTTGCAAGGAGATACAAGCAACTTGCAATACAGTGAACATACAAAGATGTGTCCCTTAGTTTAAAATGAAGGATATGCAGTCTATAAAAGGGATGCTGCAAACAGTCAAAGTTCTAACACTGCAACAACCTGTGAAGTTGGTTACAGTCAGAAATGTGAGTTTCAAGAGAAACTCGTTCACAATAATCAAGAACAAAGCCTTCGCCTCACACAATTCTACCTAAAAGACCACCTGCATACTTATAAACAAAAAGTCTAACAACATCCAAATACAACAGGTGTACAAATCTAAGAAAATGCAAGAAAAACTAACAGGTCAACATTTTATGCTGAAATCTGTTGACACATTGATGACAAATCATTCAAGACCGATGTCAGGTATACTCATCAGGGTATATGTGCATATATTTCTTCTCTGCATCCCCCAGAAAGAGAATGGCTTATAGAGTCCAAAATGATGTGGCATGGGGAGGAAGTAACAATAAGGCTGATATTACAAAATGTCAATCCTGGCTATTGTCCTGACACAAATGAAGACCAGCACCACACCCACAGAGAATATTCAGACAAAGTCATAGCTGTAATTATAACATACTAGGAAATAAAAAAAAAATAGCAGTCTGAGTGCAAGAATGTACACTTTTCAAAATGGTGACGAGGAACAGGAATTTTGGGATAAGAGGTAAGACTCAAAGAGATGGACAGATCTACAACATACCAGAAATAAACACAATATTATACAGACACATCCCATCATCAGACAGTAAAATATGGGATGGGTGATACTGAAGCAAAAAGCCACAGTGAGAAAAAGGAAAATGTAGCCTGGAAGGCTGATGATACAACACTAGCTTAAGAAAATATCTGAGGCACAGCGTGGCAGAGGCCTCATATGCAGTGACAACAATATACTGTAGGTGGCATTTACGAATGCCTGCAGCTACTTAAGAAAGGGTGTCACTACTGGGAAGGGGACAGCTGCAGCGAAGAGGTTAGATCAAAGGCCTTCTTCTGTCAGTATCTTTTGTATGTTCATAGTTATCTGAAGAATATTTAAAAGAACAATCACAAATAACGTAATAGTCTGAAGACCACTTTTTGCAAGGTTAAGGCTAATAGCCACATACAGAGGTCATAGCGGTAGGTTATAAGTTGTAATACTGGATTTTCATTCATCTACATTATCAGACATAGGCATAATTACTGTTATCTACAAACTGTAGTATATTTAAGAATAATGAAAACTGTTAAAACATTCAATGATTTAGGAGGTAAGCATAAATAAATACTGTTATTATGATTGGTTTATGTAAATTACAATTTTGGTCTACCACCATCTGAAACGCATAGCCACACGCCAACAGTGTGTTGGGGTGGGCTGTGCAGAGGGTATTGAAGAAAAGCCTGATGTAACACACTGGGTTGTATAACATTAAGTCGTGTAAAGCGTATCAAAACTCAAAGTGGGAAACGGAATTCATCCACTCTACTAGTTGGAAACATCACATCAAATGTGGTGTTGATTTTTATCATTAAACACGTTGATTTGGATTATCCTTGGCTTCGTTTTTTTCCTTTTTTTGGTTGCTTTTGTTCCAGCTGGAGTTGCTAGCAGCAGGAATTTTGTACTACATTTTCAGCGGCTTGGCAGTCTTTAATCCGAGGAAGGTACTTCTGCATTTTGGTTCCTGGTTTTTGAGTTTTGATACGCTTTACACGTCTGTTTGGTATGGCGGAAGATCTATCGGTCCCGGATTTTGCTGAAACGCCGCTGGCACTTAGAGAAGAACCAGATGACACGCCGGTGACGAGAAAAGAGTTCAACCAGGTCATCGCCCTCCTTGCTCAACTTAACAAAATTTTGTTACAAGTGAACAACTCCCATGACATGAGCGTAGCTGGTAATCAACAGCATAACAAGGAAAAAGAGCGCAATGGAGAGCAGTTAAGAGACTTGAGAGGGACTTACACTTTGAATCAACCGGTTATTGTGGACCATCCTATTGGTTCTTCACAGGGCAGTCTGCCCAACAACAAAAATGAAAGCAGAGACGTTCGGACGGGTAATAGCTTTAACTTTAAAGCGTGGACTGAAAAAGAGTTGCATTTTTCAGCAGGTACAGTGAACGCCAATTTTGAACATTTGGACAACAAATGTGACGCATTTAAAAACAAGCTGTATGCATATAAGAATTCCCAGCTTGAAATTAATTATTTAAGGGAATGTTTAAAAGTTGAGAGAGTCCCTAAGGGGCTAAGATGTTTCCGGTTCCCCAATAATGCTCACAATGGCTCAATCCTACATTCCCAGTTGACTGACTTGTTTAACAAGACTGGATTAGAAATGTTAAATTTGATGGTGAATGATTATATTAACAAAGGCAATTTTATATTGAAGGAGCTCAATGATTTGCATGATGGTATTACTAAGGATGACAGTTTTAATAGTTTTAAAAAGAAGTATGATGACACTTTTAAGGAGGTTGATGCATATTGTTTTAAAGTTTTAGATAGAAAAGCAAAAAAACTCGAAAGGGATTTAATTGAGTACAGGGAGGGTAGGGCTTATCCAGCACCTATTAGTAGACAAAGAACAAATGTTAATGTGATAAGCCTGGAGGAAACACAGGTCATAAACGAGGAATACAGCTACCCAAATTCTGACATGCCCAGGAGAAGTGAGCGCCTGGCTCAAAAAGGTAATAACAATGGACAACAGGGTTTTCTAGGTCCCCAGGGCAGACCACGGGGGAAAACGAATCAGTTTCAACAGAACCCATGGGAGAGGAGGTAACAGGTGGTTGCAATGAAATTTTGGCAGAGTCTGCACAGTTCTTTATTGAGGAAGAACAAGGGGCATGTAAAATCAGGACTTTAGATAACTTCACCATTTATAATTTCACCGAACTGGAAACCTCTTTACATTTTTTTGAGTTGTTTACCAAAGGGTTACATTATGTTCCATACAAACCTAGCTACCTTCCTAAACTTTTGACTGAGTTAAAATTATTTATCAGGAACTTAAATTTAACATGTATTTTTAAGAATCAAACTGACCAGGGGGAAGCTTTACATAGAAGCAGTACTTTTAACCCCCCTATTCACCCTACTTTAAAAATCTTTGAGGAGCTTATTGAAAGTACTTTGAGAGAAAATCTTGGCAACAAGCGGACATTTTATCTCACTAACTTTTCACAAAGATTACAACTTGTTATTGACATCTTGAAAAAAGATAAGATTAGGGTGATGAAACCCGATAAGGGCGGGGGGATTGTATTAATGCACCAGGTAGACTATGAAAATTATATTCATGAATTATTACAGAATGACAGCATTTATGAACCCATTTCTCTCAATGAATTAAACATTGCAACAGCAGACATAAAACATTGTTTATATGATTTATTATTGCAAGGTGCCATTGATGAAAAATCTTATAACTACTTATTTGTACCCAAACCAAAACCCCCCATTTTATTTGGTATACCTAAGGTTCACAAAGGAGTTAATCCCTTAAAATTTTGCCCCATTGTAGCAGGGGCAGGGAGTATAACAGAACCCTTGAGCAAATTTGTGGATTTCCATCTAAAAAATTGTGTTTCCAGTTTAACCTTCGTATGCAAAGATTCTTGGGAATTTTTAACTTGCTTGGACCAAAGCATTGACCATTCGAATCTACTTATGGTAACAGTAGACATAGTAGAACTGTTTCCTAGCATTCCCCACAGCACGGGCATGGAATGGTTTAGTGAAATGTTATGTAAGGAGTCCAAGTTAAGTAATGGTTTGGTAAATTTAGTTATAGAATTCATGACCATGGTTTTATCCAACAACTTCATTTACTTTAATGGCGAATTTTTTCGTCAAAAAAGTGGGGTTGCCATGGGAGCGCCTTGCGCTAGTGCGTACGCTAATATAGTGTTACACAAGTGGGAAACAGAATTCATCCACTCTACTAGTTGGAAACATCACATCAAATGTGGTGTTGATTTTTATCATTAAACACGTTGATTTGGATTATCCTTGGCTTCGTTTTTTTCCTTTTTTTGGTTGCTTTTGTTCCAGCTGGAGTTGCTAGCAGCAGGAATTTTGTACTACATTTTCAGCGGCTTGGCAGTCTTTAATCCGAGGAAGGTACCTTCTGCATTTTGGTTCCAACATTAAGTCATGTACTTAAGGACTGGAGTATGCATCTCCCCTGAAGTCTGAAGCATGTAAAACACACTGGGGATAGGGGCATTTCACATTTCATGTAGCACTGCTCACAACTTAATTATTAAACAGTTACTACTCAAATGTGCACTGTCAAGGGATGATTCACATTACTGGGCTGCAGCCCCTCCTTTCTGTTAATGCAGTACTTTTCAGTAAGTATAACTGATTTAAGTATGTGAAATGCAAGTCTTTCAGCTTGCACTAACTGCTGAAACTGATGCATATCTGAAGCTGTGACCGAAGTTTAAAAAACAAATACCCGACGAGTACCGCTGCTGAGCTGTTGTTTAATACAGCCCAGCACATGATATCCGCAATACCTTTCTGGCTCTCACACCTACATTTACCTCCTTCCAGTGTAACTGCAGAGATTGCAATTGCATTACTATGGGACTCAGCTGGGCTGAAAAGAACGGCTTCTGGAAAACAGATGTTACTGGCTGGCTAGCATGCCAGTAATTTGAGCCCTTCCATCCCCACCTGCTGCTATAATTAATGCAACTTTGTATGCAGATGTCAGTTTACACAGCATTACCACATTTTAAGGCACTATATTTTTTTCTGACTGCAGCTGTGACATTCAACTTTGCATTTCACTAGATGGAATGCAAACGTTTAACCATATAACACTAACCAGCCCTCCTATGTAGTCAACAATGACAAACTAATTAACAAAGACCATCCCATTTTACTTCTCATTTTATCAAGTGTTGTGACAAGTACACTCCACAATCTTTTTTTTTTCAGGCATAAGTTTGCTTTAATGCCTGGGGTTGGTACTAGAAATAATAAGGCTCACTTTTAACCAACTAGGCCCACTGGAAACACACTGCCTTTTCCAGGGCAACCCAGGAACAATGTCTGGTTAAGCGACTTGCTCAAGGCATACAGGTAAACGAAGGCTGAGGGAATCAAACCCTGTAACACAGGAACTACAGCTCACAGCCTTGACCACTACACAAACTCCTAGACAAAGACAGCTGGCCCATCTGAGGATATTATAGAAAGAGTCTGTTACAGTACTCCTCACCAAGAAAAAAACAACAAATGAAAATACAAGACCACCAACTGTCTTCATGCTGTTGGCCAGTGGATTATTTTAATTACCATGCACCCCTGGATTGAGGTGGAATCACAGAAAAAAGCGAGTTTCTTACTAGATATCAGGAGGCATCTTTTCTAAAAAGAAAAGCGTCTGTTTAGACCTCAGTTCTACAAAATCTCATAGCACTGAATGAAAATTGGAGCATACTGGTGTAACTAAACTGTGCTACTAAACAGTGTTTATAATGTGTTGTAGTGGTAAGATATCCAGGCACCTTCGGGCTGCTAGCGACAGTTCATTCCAGATAGTAAATGCAATGTGACTGTGACAATGTCCTATCTCCTTTAACTTGTTTTGAAGGTAGAAAGGGAATAATAGTTTTTGAAAAGTACTTCAAATGGCAATTATTTAATTACAAGCTGTACACACATTACTTTCCTTTCAATACAACCCAAATGGTTACCCTGTCTACTATTGCTACACTTATTTTACAAGAACACTGTTTAAAGGAATCTGACATCTTTCTTTACCTCTTTCTCTCTCTCTCTCTCTCTCGATATATATATATATATAGGTCACAGGTTAGTACTAGGCTAATTGCCCTTGCGAGCCATTGTAAGCCTAGCCAATTATCCCTTGTGAGGCTCAAACCTTGCACCTTGTCTTTGTAAGGCAAACACCTTAACCACTAGGTCACCCTGTCTCTCTCTCTCTCTCTCTCTATATATATATATATATATATATATATATATACACATAGCTATATATATGTATATATATATATATATATATATATATATATATATATATATATGTATATGCATATATATATATATATATATATATATATATATATATATATATATATATACATAGATATATATATATATAGATATATATACTGCTCTCTCTCTCTCTCTCTCTCTCTCTCTATATATATATATATATATATATATATATGTATAAAATCAGAGCAATTTGATGACTTTAGTGCTGTGATGTATTTTGCTGTTAGACTATCCTTACCTTTTTGGCAGGTTTTGTAATAAAAACAGCCTTGTAAACTTTTTATTAAACCATGGCCCAAGCAAATTTGTGATATTCTATATTGACATCACCTTAGGTAAACATGCAGTGTGTCCAGATATAATCTATATCTTACACAAAAGAAAACTCCACGTAAATCATCCCAGTTCCTTAGCCTGAGACATCTTATAACCAAGTGAGATACACAAAAGTTCAACCAAACAGCCCTACCAAGTTACTAGACAGGCTTCTTTCATCCAAAAGATGCTACCAGGTTCCAAAGTCTACCAACCCCAAAGCCAACACTCAACTCAAGCTGTCTACACATAGTCAAAACTAGTCTTTTATATCTTCATGTTCCTTTTTTTCTCAAGAGAGGGCTCTCTCTCCTCTCACTGATAAGGCAAAATCTTTCTGCCTGCCATCTTCCCTTGGATTTCACTCATCTTCTGACAAGGATTCAACACTCCTGCATTTTTTCTAAATAATTTCCGTAGTCCGTTTCTCTTCTTCCATCTACCATATCCATCCTTCCTTTGACAATCAGCTACTTCCACTACCAGTGAGACCATAAAGTTATCCATCCTGTTATATTTACTATTCTGATTATCATTTTTCCTAAACCCCACCCTCACTTTTCTTACTTTCTTTGGTCTTTATTCACCCACTTACATTTTCTTTCTTTCTATTTCACCTATTTTTTCACAGTCAGGATCTGACTCACCACCCAAGAGAATTCTAACTTGTACTAAATGTTGTGTACCTTGTGGGTTTTGAAAATATGCTTGAATAAACATGTACTTATAAAAAGAGAACACAGCTGATATAAACAGTTTACCACAAGCCTGTGCCATAAAAAGGAAGATGATGTAGTCATAAATTTCAGACTTGATAACTAAAGATACAATTTCTTTTACATCAGAGCTAGCAGATCATACAACATAAAAACGTTCAGTCCCATTACCACTGAATTCACTGTGAACTGGCACCAATCATTTGTCTGATCTAGAACCTCCAGAAGGATATCTACATCGCTGGGAGATTCAATGGTTTCCTGCAGCTTGCAGTCGCCTGCAAACTTTGTCATCCAGAGGCTTTACACATTAGCCTTGACTTCAGAGAGGTATATTTCAAACAGGAGTGGTCCCAGCACTGAGCCCTGTGGCACACCACTAGCAATGGATCTAGATTCCCCCTACTTTAACCATATGTAATCTGTCTGTGAGCCAGCTGGCTATCCATCCATCTGTGATGTATGGAATTCTGCCCAGTTTTGTGGGTTTATTTATAATACCTGAGTGGGGAAATGTGTCAAGTGACTTGGCCAGGCTCAAGTAGGTGGTATGCACTGTTTTACTCTCATCCGTGGCCTTAGTGACTTTCTCAAGGAAATCCAACAGATTCAGTAGGCATGACCGGCCCTCGACAAAGCCAAATTGGACTGTGTCCACTGTTTGAAGTTTTCCTAGGTCATTATTTATCAGGTCCATGATTACTCTTTCCACGGCCTTACATACAAGACTAGTCAGTCTGTAATGACTGTTGCTGTCCTCCACTCTATTGTGACAAAGCCAGTCCTGAGGTTGTGGTTAAACAAAGGTCTTAATGGGCCTGATAAGTCCCGATTTAAGCTGTTTAATAAGAGACAACCTGGTATACCATTAAGCCCCAATGAAGCGCAGTGACAACTTGTTCTTTGGCGATAATTAGCAATGGAGTGATGGGGGTATTTTTTTTAGGGGACAACTAGGGATGATGGTGGGTGTAATCTGAGTTGAATTTGTCAGCCATCAGATTTGCTATTATCTTATGGCTGACTACAGGTAACGCCATGTACGGATAATTCTGCACACTGTTGGGTGTTGCCCTTAAGATTGCAGACATAACTGAAAAATGCCTTATTAAAAGCAAAACAGCAACCAAAAGCACACACCGACAACAATATCGAGTGAAAATAAAAATAAAAACCAGTGTGGCTACCATGACTAAAAACATAAACTTGAATAAAATTACTAACAGAGGAAAAGCACTTTCGCATTACTAGGAACGCTTGTTCAGATCACCTTGAAGACATAACATCAAGCAGTATTTAAAACATGCCCTGAATGGACTGATTCTATCATTGGAGGCAGGCGTTTCTATAGTAAGACTTATTGGCTAGATTTTAATTTATTGCACAACTGGTAGTTAACATTGGTCTCTATATACAATATGCATTTTTTGCATATAGCTATATGAGGCACATAGACTCTTTGGTTGAATGTTTTTATATTTAACGAATTGGATAATTGTGGATTTGTAATTATTTTTCATTGGTTATTTTACTTTTAAATACTGTTGTTTTATGTCTTTGAGATGAACTGAAGAAGTGTTTCACACAAAAATGCCTTATGGTTATCCTTCGCTTTGAAGGTTATTTTTACCTCAAAGTTGCTTTCAGAGACTTAACTACTTCCCTGATTCGCTTGTTTAAATAATGATGGACTTTTTGCTCTGTTGTGCACATTCCCTCTTACTTCTCAACAGCAATTTCTTTTTTTTTTTTTGTTAAACAACCTATTAATGCCAGGGGTCCCGCCAGGATGACTTTTTTCTGGTTTGACCTGGGTTTAATTCAGTCTAGTGTTGCCATTTCTATGCAGTTGTTTATATGGCTGTACAGGGCTTTTGTGTAAGCCTCTGTATAGGTTTTAGTATTTTCTGGATTTGGGGGAGCTTGGAAAGTAGCTATGCCATCCCTTAATAGAGGGTAACTTACCTTAGAAAATTTCTTAAAGTTTTTGGGGTTAGGTGGGGGACTAGTTTTACCTTTATTTCAATGAAGACCACTTTGTGATCTGATCTTACAAGTGAGTATCAGATCTATATCTGTTCCCCTAGGGGGAGTGCAAACCAGCTGCTCCACAACATTTGATTTTACAAAGTCAAGAAATCTTTGGGCCTGCATATTAGTGGTCATGTAGGCCTCCCAATTAATGGACGAGTAGTTAAACTCACCCATGAGTATGGTACTGAACTGGATGGAGAGTGATTCCAGTAACTTCAGGTATGATGTATGGGTTTCCTGATTCATGGTGGGGGACCAGTAGCTAGCAAGAATATCGTAATGGATTTTTCACATGGTTAGTTGGACATGGAGTAGCTCAAGCATGTCATATTGTTTGATGAGCCTTGAGGTGTGCTCATCTTTTACATGGACAGATACACCTCCACCTTTTGCTCTTTCATGTTCAGTGGGTGGTTGGAACACATGAAAGGCATTATAGCCATGCACTGCTGGATTGCTTCTTGTGGCTTTGAACTATATTTCAGTAAGTGCACAGACAGCAGCATCCTCCAGAGTGAGGAGAGCTTCTAGGGAGGGCAGTTTCTTGCTGAGACTCCTGGCACTAAGCAGCAAAACCTTTAGCTTGTCCTTAGTAGTTTTTGTTATGTTGGTAGGTTTGTCTGTTTTGGTAGGGATGGATAATGCTTTGGCCAATATCCGAAAGCCTAGGGGTGATAGGTGAAGACCATCCCTGGCAAAGCAGCATGGGGTGTCAACTATGTCCTCTTAGGCTGACAAGCATTGGACCCCTTTGGAATGATACCAGTGGTTAACCCAATTGTTAAAGATAATTTTCTGCCAGTATTGTGGCATCACCCTTGCAGACAGTAGAATGCTGCTCAATGTCAGGATCATACCTGCCTGTGACATGCATTCTGAGAGCTCAATCATGTCTGTCTTCATGTAGTCCAAGGAGGTACGTCTCAGGTCATTCACACCTACATGGGCTATAATTGAGTCATACTGATACTTTGGGGTAAAATTACCTAAGTGGACTCACTCTCAAAGCAGGCTGAGCAGCACATAGGCAGTGTCTAATCTTCCACCAGTGATCCAGATCTGACACGTGAATGTGGCATTACCATCTGGCCAGAGCGGAAGGTGACCAAGCAGCTGTTCATTCTGTGTGTGTGTGGGGGTGGGGGGTGGGGGGGGCAGAATTCAGTCACTGTAAGGGTGACTTCAGGTGCAGGGCTAAGCATGCAGAAACCAGCATCATACCAGAGTTGGTAGCCTTTAAGTACTGCCTGTATGCCATGAGTTGCCACCCAAAGAACTGGCCTATATGTGCAACACAGGGGAGTCACCTATCCCGCCACACTAAGCTGACTGGGGCTTGTACCTGTACACAAACTAAGGGGGTAGGCAATGTGAGAGAACTGAAGGGGATGAGACTGAGGGGAACAAACAAGGGGAAGAATTAAAAATAAATAAATAAAATAAAACCACAGTCCCATAACACATTTGCAGCAATCACAAAATATGCCAGTGTGAGAACATATTTTAAGGCTTCAGTATGGCTCAGAAGTATTATCAAAATAGGACTGTTTTCTTAACCTGGGACATTTTTCAACTTTTATATAATTATTCAGAATTTTCTGAGGCTTCAGCATAGCACCTGAAGAAAATAAAGAAAAAGTTAAATTTTACGCTGTACAATGCCTACTCTCATGAACCCCTGTATTTAGTGTTTACTTTCTCCAGCATGCATGGACAGCAGCCAACACAGAGTACACTGATCTCAGTGTTGCCTTTTATAAGCTGCTTACTTCATTTACAATCCTAGTGCTCAGTGGCCCACATCACAAACCACAGAATACAAACATATTTACTTTCTCTTAACTGGTCATAGCTCATAAGAAATGGCAATCCATCACTGCAGGCAACCCAAAAGCTGTTGCTGTGGTTACACTACATAACATACAACACAGACCTGTGAAGATGCATCGTTACCTTAACTACCACCCTACATTGTCTGAATGTATTATACTGTTAATGGGGAAAGGGTCTCCTAATAAGAGCATCAAATCTCTGAGTGAAATAAAAAAATCTATCTCAGAGCACCTATTGACCAAGTGCTGGAAAGGTAAACATAAGCAAAGACTGGGCCGTTCACCCTCAAATCTGTTTTCTGCTGTGTGGACATAGAGTTACTATGACTGTCCCTGTCACCAAACAGTCATGCTACAGAATCACTCTGAAGATGACTAACCTGTACAGTCATTTGGTAGCTGGTCTAATTTCATAAAGTAATCTAATAGGCCAAAGAAATTCCACTACCTTGTGAAATCAAATGACAGATCAGGTGCAGAAAATCCATTGGTGGAATTATTTACCACATTACTTGTGAAGTTCTATGAACTAGTCAAGTAACATACGATATCCAGTTGTACACAGAGCAGCAAGTACTGGTGCACGTGTCAGGCAAATTCCAACGACCGCGCCCAATACGTAAGAATATCACCATCGTGTTCAACAGTCATAACCAAATTATTGTGTGCTCCACATATGGAAGCCAAGACATTTGCTTGGAGTGTGGAATGGTGAATTTCTTTACATCCAAGTCGAGGACATATGATTAACATTTATGATCAGAGACCCAATTAGAACTGCTGGCAATCCACAGAACTTTCTTTGTTCCTTGTACTACAAGTCACAGGAAAAAAGTGTAGAAGCATGAAGTATTTTACAGCTCTGAATGCTGTAAAAACTGCAAAACATTTAGCAAAGCCACATGGACAATGGGTCTGATGAACTAGCATTTTATTAACTGTTAAAACATTTAACTCTGCCAAATTTTTACTTATTTAGTTGCGCAGCATTGTGTACAACAGCCATTAAAGTTGAGACAATGCTTTGGATGTTGCTTTGTGGTGGCCACAGTTACACTCTAGTGTGAGACCAGAGCTTTTCAGAAGGCTGCTTACCAAAATTATTTATTTCTTGAATCTGAATGCATGTGTAGCACTCCGCGCAATACAAGTTACTTAAACTTATTAGATATCTAGAGACCCCACCCTTTTCTTTCATTTAATTTCAAACTATGCTTTAAATGTAATTGCTTCATTTCAGATGGACATTTTTTCATTTCATGATTTATTAGTCTTTTCAAAGGCTGTCTGCCATTGCTTTTTATGTGGTTATAGGCTCAGAATTATATTAAGGAAGTAGAATTGCTGTATTTGCAGCTTCAAATTACTCTGTCTGAAACTACTTCTTGTTTAAATTGAGGTTTTAATAATGAAACAACTCATGTTCCTACTTAAAAAGCAAGGCACTCAACATACAATAACTAGGTTACTTTACTGAAAGTAAAACTTCTTGTTCCTGCTACGAGCCCAAGTACATATGTATCTCCTGTGTGTATTAAGGTCACAAACTGTGTAAGGAATTTATCTTTTTCCTTAATTTCTATAACAGGATTTCACAGTAAAAGACTAGAGCTCTAAGGTTAAGTGACAGTCCTTACTGAAAGAAGCAGGAAAACTGATTTTTAGTTCACGAATAATATACATGAATAATGACTTTAAAACTACTGAGATGAAACAATCACTAGAGACTGCCTGACCCTGCCTGAAGCCTGAACATGGCATCAAAATTCATACCCAAATGTCGCTATTTGCTACAACACCATCTCCCCATCAAAACTCTCAATAAAATACAGTCTCTTAAGTCAAAACACCTCAAAGCACATGATCCTTTGTTGATGGGCGAAAGTGTTCAGGGAAGGATATTGCCCCTGGGATGGGGTGAGTGGTCATGTTTGTTTCAGTTTTGACCCAGTCACAAACCTGACACACTATGGTTGCATAATTACATTAATTCCTGAAAACTTTGGTTGGTAACCTCCCCAACATATTAAACTCACACCTACTGCTACCCCATACTGCCCTATCCATTCCCTATTACATATCTAGTATTCACTTAACCTGTCATTAGCACTGCAGTTGTATCTCTTTGAATTCTACAATTTCTACTCTCTCTATTGCAAAGATTTCCCTCTACATTCCCCTCTCTCTAAACATATGTATGATGTATGTATATATGGGTGTACTTCACTTCACCGGTATCTCCATACAGTGTGGAATGGAAAGATTTCCATCTTCTGCACTGTAGTGCGATCTCGGAGTTGGTATATTTAAGTTACGGAGGGTGTTGTGTTTTTTTTTTTTTAATTACATGGTCGACATTTTGAATGTCAATCATATGGTCTCGGCCATATGGTCTTCAACATTCTGAAATGTCAACCATGTACAGTAGACCCTATATATATATATAAATATATATATATATATATATATACATATACACACACACACACACACACACACACACACACACACACACACACACACACACACACACACAGAGATAAAATATAAAAAATGTTCGATCTTTTGGCTGGACCACATTTACCTCACCTGTAACACCTGTTTAATGCATAGTATGCTCCTGACCTTACTTCTTTTTAAACCTTCTTGTAAATATGTACATATGTTTACCTCTACATTATCTTATGTCACTATAATATATAATATAGTTGCACCTTTAACATGTTGTTACTGCGTATGTAACCTGGGCTAAGCCTGCAAATGGTCAAATTTGATCAGAGTTCTACCCCAGTAAACAAAATTAAATTAATTAATTTAACTGATTAAATCAATCAATCAACCACACTTGCCAGCATTTGGGATGGAGTGTGTGGTCATGTCTGCTTTAGTTATGACGATTTCATAAAACTCTAGCAACATAAACTGGGTTAGTAAATCTCTGGTCCTAACTAGCAGTCATAGACTAAAATAAAGAAATAAGTCTGAAAGGACAGCAGTAAGTTCGCCACAAAATAAAAGGAGCTCAGACACAGATGGAGTACATCATCTCATATCGCAGTCAACACGGAGTGAAACTATCAGCAAAGCAACTCATTTGGAGTAAGAACATCATTGCGCACCACAAACCATACAATTTCATTTTCATGTTTTAAATTAAGTTGTCTGTTTCAGAAAAAAAAGATGTTAACCATTAAAAGTGGGGAAAATTAGTCAATAAATGAAGAGAAGGGGAAGAAAGCCCCTCCAGTGGGCACATCCCACATGGAAAGTTCTGTTGCTTCAGTGGATGAATCCATAAGAATGCATTAATGAGTCACCTCAAGTGCTGTTAAATAATGACAATCCTCAGAATCAAGGGACTGCAAACATCAACAGCTTAAAATATACTGCTAATCAATACAATGTAACAAGTACAGAGGAAAAATAATCTGGTCTCTGATACTGACCATTCTGTCATGTGACAGACACGGTTGCCAAGTAATTCCCCTCAACAGCAGACTCTGATGCTAACCACATTAGTACGTTTTCAAGAAATGGAAGTAAACAGATAAGAAAAGGAAGAATTAAAAATAGACTATTTTCACTTTGATAAAGAATACATTTCCGCTGATATTCATACCACAGAAAAATATAACTTGACACGCCTACCAGCACTAACACATTCGTACATACCGAGCCATAACAAAGAAATGTAAAGGAAGCTCAAACTTTATGTGCTACAAACACAACACACCACTTCAAAACCATGCAGAATGAGATGAAAATGCCTGAAAGGAGAGGGAGAGAAGTAAATTTGAAAAAGAAAAAAGGTGAAGTAACAATAAAAATATATAAATGGATTGTAGATTTGTAGATTAGCACTAAGCTAACTGCCTTTGTGGACCATTTTAAGCTTAGCCAATTACTCCATGTGAGAGTCAAACCTTGCATCTGTTAGGTAAACACCTTACCCATTATGCCAACCTCCCTTTTACATGGCCTCAAAGATGTCCCAGAGTATGACCTGGAAAGATGACAATACTAGAGTGATAAATACTTCCTATAAAAGAAAAGTTAACTGTTATATGTTCATACTTGTAGTCTTCTTCAGAATATACAGAAATTCAAGAAACAGTTTATATTTTAATTTTTGAATATGACATCAATATGAAAAAACATGCATCTCTCAAGCTCAACTAACATACCCTTTTAGGTCCACAGACTGCCACAAAATAAATCATACTATTTAATCAGACTAATATGAAAAACTCTGCAGAATGCATGTTTTGTTGTGTGATGTATCACAGTATCTGAGCTCACTGGAAGTAGAACAGAGGTAACAGTGACTGTGGCTATAGAAATGATGCAGTTGCACAGACACCCTTCATTCTCTTTCAAATATGGGCTCCAAACTACATGCACAACTAAATATATCACACAGATACCTTCTACAGCATGACCACACTTAAGGTGACTAGCAATTTTAAACCACAGAAATGAGAAGCATTCTACTAAGCATGAGTTACACATGTGACATACTGAACTTGACCATTACTCACCAGCTACCTGCACATTGCCTGGACTGTGTTGCGTTGTACATCAGCAATGAATGATTTATAAAATGGGGTATGGCATGTTCCAAGCTAATGGCTTTCCCAGAAAGCATAAGGATAACTGGACTTAAACCTAATACAAAACAAAGCTTTCTCATCCTACACTATTTACACAAAAACTAATAACATGTCTGTATTGCAAAAATGTAACTCAGAATAAAACTGCATGCAAAAATGACAAATGGATTAAAAATGTTACAGTCTTTTGACATCTGTTCAGTTTTACTAGCTAGTAAGGCATGAGTAAAGAGAGCATTACTGCAAACAGGCAGAGAGGTCAGGTCATATATTTCATAGTTCAGCACATCTTAAAAAAGTACAGCTGTGCAGGGGAACTTATCGTAAGTAAAGATGTTCAAATAGCAGTGTCACTGTTGCAGTGTCTTAATAAATGAATCAGAAACTGACACAGGCACATATCCGTCTTCTGGGCAGACACAAAGAATAATCAGGCATCACAAATTCCTATACTGAGGTCATCAGCAGGAGGTATGGCTGCTAGGTAAATGGCACAATCTTCTGTATTTTTTGGAGCCGAGTAACACCAACTAGGGTACCTATATTCCCAGGTAGACTAAGAGTAGGAGGCATCTGCAATGTAACTGCTATGATTAGACGCTTTACACCCCCCCCAACATACCACAGAAATATCAAATATGTACACTAGGACCATCCACCAAAAGTGGACCTAACTTAGAACAGCAACTGTGACAATTTGTGTACAACAGTGCACACCAACACCCAGTTATTATAAAGGAAGAGGCTACCAAAAAGCTGCCTACTCACAGAAGACAAAGGTAGGTGGAAGGTTCTATTACAGTAACAATCTTACTATATGAACATCTGTACATCAACAGTTACGGCGAGTACTCTCACATAACTCTCTGATGTTCAGCATAGCAATCAATTCTGCAGTACATTCCTAAACAAATGCGAGAAAACAAAGCAGTGAAGATTCACGCCAACAAACCTGGCTGGAGGAATACAGCACACCATGAAGTACACTATAGCTAAAACTAGCTCTGCTCCTTGACTGAGTATCCATTTTGTAATGTTTGTAAAAGGTGTGAACCAAGTGGCAGCTTCACAGATACTTTCTGTCAAGATATTCTTAAAGAAAACTGCAGTGTTGGCAGCTACCCTTGTAAGGTGCACTCTGACCTGCCCAGCATCTGGCTTATCAAGATCATCATCAAAGATCATATAACCCAAATTGTCAGCCATTTGAACAGAATCTGTTTGGATGCTGGCTTTTTTAGTTTCCCTGGTCTGAATGGGGAAAACACAGCTGGTCAGGTTGTTTAAAACCGTGGACTATCCTGTTGTAATATCAAAGACATTTCTGTACCTTGATGGTATGAAGAATGTGTGCTTGTTGAAATTTCAGGGACTGTAACTGCTAACCTCGTAACACCAGAGCTGTAAGTACAAATGTGGGAGAGAATATAAAAAGTCCAAGGTGATTTCATTCCTAACTATTACCCTTACCTTTGACATACAGCAACTGCAGAATTAGTAAAAGGATTGTTAGAATGTCCAGATTTGGGGGGGGGGGTCCACTCTGCAAAATATGCTTTAGAGATTAAACAATTTCAGAATTTGGTGTTTTTTTCTTTGAACTGCAATTTAGTTTCTGAAATACTTGGATTCTTAGGATTGGATCTTGTCTGACAAGGAGCTGTGATTAATTGATCCTTGTTGGGAGTGGGTCTTGCATGTCTGACAGGGAGCTAAAACTGTCTCCGTTTTATTTATTAGGATAAAAAAAAATTCAACAGAAGAATTTGATTCAAGAACACTTTGGAGACCACCAAGGGCATTACAGAATGGCTGGTGACACCTTACCTCTGTGTAAGGCTCACTGAACACCAATATCTACATTACTGACATTCTTCTGGCTGAGGTGATGGGGATGCTGATAAGGAAAACAGATTCTCAGGATATGTACTTGATGCCAAATTTGTCTGCAGGCTCAAAAAGTGGGAAAGTGGGAATGTACACTTTCAGTCATGAGAATTAAATCTCATGTTGACCTTCTGTGGAGCATTAGTTACAGGGTGCCTTTCAAACACAGCTTCACATCAAAGTTGGCAGAGACTGAGAGGGTAAGGGTGGCCAAGATTAAGCAGAGCTGAACTTTGACCAGCCTCCGTCTGAGCTCTCAAATTCCATATTCAGATGTCTGCTAAAAACTTCTATTGTGTGAGGATACAGACTACCTGTAAGTGTATGTCTAGACTGAAGGAGACATATAAAGTTTTACAGGTAAACTACAGAGGGGTGGAATTTTGTGACTGACTGACTTACAGATGCACATCCTTGCTGAAGTGTTTTTAAATTTATCTGATGCATCCTATAGTTGAAGACTGACTGGAAGGCTTGAAGGGTACTCAGAACAATCACAATTCCCTTCATGTTTACATCCCAGTTTTTGAATTTCCCTGGGCCATATGCTCTGCGTTTTAGGTAAAGCATGTGAACAAGTCAAGTGTAGTTGGGATACTCACCAGATGAGTTCTTTCTTCAAAGAAGGGATGAAGATAATCATTTTTCTCAGGAACGATGTGCTGATCTCAATCATCACCAAACATCACTGAATATCAATGAGTCATCTGTATGTGTAACTATGCCTGGGGCACCATCAGAATGTGACTGACATGAACTTTAGGGCCTTCGTAAAAGTTATGGCTGTTAATTGAGACTTCTAGGATCAATTATAAAGAAGTGATTTATGTGTAACAAAAGGAAATTATTCTTTTGAGCTGGGATTCAGGATCTGAATTGCCCAGATATAAGCAAGGCCTTGCTATGTTTAATGTTATTAGCTGCAAAAAAAAAAAATTATTATTAGAAAATAGAAATCAAAATGTAAACGGACTGTAACTGAACTACAGAATATTGTAAAGTGGATAAGTGTAAGTGAGATCTTTAGAAAAGGGAAGGAGAAAATTACATAAAAATAAACAGAATTTGTGGGAAGAATACATAAAGAATATTGTTCAGAAGGAAGGAGGAAGTGAAACTTAAGACAAGGAAGGAATTGAGGAATTTATGTAAAGCTGAAGTGAATGAAAATTATTGAAAAAAAAACATGTATACTGCATGAAAATAAAGGAAATATCATTACAGTTTATTTTTTTTCTAATAATGTATATGCACCAATACTTTTTTAAAAATGTCATCTTTAATAAAGTTGCTTAAAAAAATATTGGCTTAACTAAATGGATACTAAGAAAAATTTCCAGTGACATTTTTAACCACTTAAGGACATAGACACTAACAAATACATTTAGGAAGCATTTAAACTGGCAGTCACAAGACTCCTCTATATCAAATGTTGGGAAACTGACTCTTCAGACTGTGATGGGTGGCATTCAAGTCCAGGTTAACTCATTAGGTTTATATTCACTAAAACCAAGTCACAAGGAGGAAAAAGTGCTTCCAAAAAACATATAAAGAAGAAACAAGCACTCCAGACAGCCGTAAACCCCCCAAAAATCACATTTACTTTGATAAGCAACAAAGTCTAAAATAAACTAACGCTGAACACAACCAGTATGTTTTCGTCTGTAACTTCATCAGATAATGCATCATGGTTCACTCATCATTTTTATAGTACAGTAAATTGAAACCAATTAGCTGTAATTCTGCATAAATACATCATTCATTACAAGTGTTTGATTGTGAACAATCAAAAACAATGAGTAGTGAATCGTGTTCAGTAAAATACTTAAAATTGCAAAGTACACTATTCTAAAAATTAATAAATCTCAAAAAAATACTACTCGAATAAAAACTAGTGTCATAAACAATAATTGCACCAAATTGTTAATATACTTCTATTAAAATATCAGCATGTTAAAAATGTACAACTTAAAATATGTTATGTAAGATACATAAATGTAAAATATATGCACAAGAAATATAAAACGTATGCATATGAAATATAAAATCTAGAGTGTTTAGACCAATGTAAAATCATAAATAAATAATGTAAGTAGACGTATGCACATAAATATTAGAAATGTTAATACTTCTTTAATAAAGAATGGTATAATACATATTATAGTTTAGCTGCTCTTAATTTTAAAATGGGGGCCAGGGAGACCATCTCATTCATACCTGGCCACCTGTTAACTTCAAGAAAAAATTGCCAGAATACTTCCCTGTATTCTAATCTGCTCTTCCAAGGCCTCCCCTCCCCTGTCCACCTGTATAACTTCCAATACAAAGAAAACAAAAGTGGCTTTGTTACAAACTTGCGTGTGTTTGTATAGTGCTTTCTTAGTATTGTCCTTCCTAATTTCACATATGTTCATAAATTCTTCTTTTAATACATCTTTCGATTTTACCAACATAGAATCCTTCACATTCACTACAAATTGCAATGCACACTAAACCTTTAGATTTACAGTTGGAATACACTTTTGATGTAATAAACTTATTTCTATTGGGGATGTATATATATATATATATATACTGACATTGTGGATAGGAACCACATTTATATGTCCCCACTTTTCTGTTCACCCTAGGACAACCCTCACCTTCTAAGATGTTGTTAATACACTTCCCTTTCCTAAATACAAATTTTAAGGGTTTTTCAAAGGCAAGATTCAAGTCTGAAAGTCCACTAAATCTGTCCCACTCTTCCTTAATTAAATCATTTATTATATTGGCATCCCCACTATAATACAATACAAAGATGTTGTCAAAACTTTCTTTAGGGTTGTTATTTAAAACAAAATTCCTATCTGCTGACTCATCCTTGCCCAAAATTGAGCAAATCTAGCTTTTCTATGCTCCAGGACTTCTTTTTACATTTCTTTTAATAATGTTTCAGGATATCCCCTTTCTAGAAACATAACTCTTAACATTTCACTTTCTTCCAAAAAATCACTGTCGTCCAAAGTCAGCCTGGTACCCCTCACATATTGTCCTTTCACAACACCCTTTTTTTGAAAATATGGGTGCACAGTTTTAAAATGCAGAAAGGAATTACAATAAGTGTCTTTTTTTGTATACCTTGGATGTGAATTTGTTTGTATTGTCCACTGATATACTAACATCTAAATATTCAATTTGTCCATACCCTATTTTGTAAGTGAATTTTAAAAATTCAGTACTGTTAGAAATATATTCAAAGAATTCTCTAACTTTATCCTCACCTTCAACCCAGAACAGACAAATATTGTCCAAAAATTGCTTGTAAAAAGTGTCCAACAACTTTTGTATTTGGAATTAAAAACAAATTTATTTTCCCACTAAGAAAGAAAGTACAGTTGTGTACCTACCATAAATGTAGATGTTAGAGTGTATTCACTGTTGCAGTCATTACTCTTGGGTTATCCTGCTGGCAGGCTACCCGCAGTCGGCCAGAATTCCAAAGTCTAGGTCCGGCGTTGGTTGCAGTCGCCTCTTCCCTGACGTCAGTGCGCCAGGGGTATAAAAGATGCAGCAGACACCATTTTCTTCAGTTTTTCTTGCCCCAGATGTCAGGTGCCCCAAATAATTAGGCTGAAAAATATATCAATAAGAAATGCATGCACAAAAATAACATTTCCTTCATCTACAAGCAAATACACCAAAAAGGTTATATAGGATAGAGAAGTGCAGATATGACCCAGCAAAGAGAAGGGGGAATGGTGGGTGGGTAACCTGGACTGCGACAGTGAATACACTCGAACATCTACATTTATGGTAGGTACACAACTGTACTATGTACATTGTGTTTCACTGTTGCAGTCATTACTCTTGGGTTGAATCCCAAAGCTGAGGATGGGTGGCTGGGCTAAATAGGATTAGGAGAGGCTATAAGGCCCTGCAGAACTGCAGTGGCGAAGCCTGCTCTGGACTTAGAGTAGAGAGGCAAGTGGTAGTGCTTTGTAAAGGTGTGCAGCCTCTAAGATTTCTTTGGTTGGTACTCCTCTGAGGAAGGCTGCTGAAGTGGCTGCTGCTCTCGTGGAATGAGGCCTAATGCCCTTAGGCACTGATTTACCATGTTGAGAATAGCAGAAACAGATGCAATGGCCTATCAATTTAGAAATAGTCTGTTTTGAGATAGCCTTTCCTTGTGATCCTGCAGCATATGACACTAAAAGTTGCTCAGTCTTTCTGAAAGCTTTAGTTCTGTCCAAGTAGAAGCGTAACTCCCTGCGTATGTCCAAAGAATGCAGAATTTTCTCACCCTTGTTCTGCGGATTTGGGTAAAAGGTAGGCAAGTGAATGGTTTGATTGAGGACCACACTGGACACCACCTTAGGCATAAATGTAGGGTTTGTCCTCAGAGAAACCCTGTCTGGATGAAAAATGATGAAAGGTTCCACAGCCATGAGTGCTTGTAACTCAGAGACTCGCCTTGCAGAGGTTATGGCTGGGAGCAGAGCTGTTTTCCAGGATAAGAATTTAATATCTGCTATTGATGTGGCTTGAAAGGAGGCAGTGTGAGTTTTTCCAAAACATAATTGAGGTCCCAGGCCGGAATTGGTGCTCTCCTTGGAGGCCTAATGTTTTTGGCTCCTCTGAGGTACTGCCTTATTAAAGGATGAGAAAAGATAGGTGGGTTCCGTATTGTACTGTGCTGAAATGGCAGACGCATGAATCTTAATTGATGAAAAAGAAAGGCCTTTGTTCAGCATCTCAGTTAGGTATTGTAAAATCTGAGGAATATTTGGTACAGAAGTGTCAATGCCTTGTTCCTGGTTCCAAGCACAGAATCTCTTCCATTTTTCTGCATAAGATTTTCTGGTACTGGGCCTCCTGGCCTCCAAGATAATATCCATAACAGCTTTTGAAAGAGGAGTTTTCTGAATGGCTACATTATCCGCCATGCTGCCAGATTTAAGGTCCTGAGTTGGCTGTGCAGGATCTGATTGTTTTGTTGGGTCAGCAAGTGAGAAGTTTGAGGCAATATCCATGCTGGACCTTGAGACAAGCTCTTTAGGATTGAGTACCAGTGCTGACATGGCCAGTCTGGTGCAATCAGAATCATTTTTGGCTTCTCTTGTCTGACCTTTAGGAGTACTCTGGGAAGGAGAGGTAGTAAGGAAAAAGCATATACGGTTAGATTTTTCCAGCTGAATGATAGGGCGTCCACTTTCCATGCTTGCTTGTGGTAAGTCCTTGTGCAAAATCTCTGCAATTGACAGTTGTGAGGGGAGGCAAATAGATCTATGTCTGGGCATCCTCATTTCCTTATTATCATCCTGAAGACTTGTGGATCCAGTTTCCATTCGTGGGAATCCATGAGGTTTCTGCTTAGTCGTATGCCAGAGTATTTGTTTTTCCTGGCAGGAATTGTGCTTGCAGGTGAACATGAAATGCCAATGCTGTGTCCCATAAGGTCATTGCTTGTCTACAGAGGGGGAAGGAATGAGTACCTCCCTGCTTGTTTATGTACCACATAACCGTAGTGTTATCTGTCTTTATCAGTAATTGTCCTGGATGAAGCAGGTCCTTGAAAGCTGTCAGGGCATTTTGAACAGCTAGCATCTCTTTTTGATTGATGTGAAGATGCATCTGGTTTGCAGGCCATGTGCCCGGAATACATTTTCCTGCCATATGGGCCCCCCAGGCATAATCTGATGCATCCATTGTCAGTGTCTGTCTGGCTGTGGGTAAACTGAATGGCAGACCCTTGTTGTGGTGACAGGCTTCTGCCCACCATCAAAACTCTTGTTGTAGGCAGGGAATGAGTGCAATTACTGTCTCTAGGCTGTGGCAATGCTGAGTCCAAACACTTTTCAGATACCATTGTAGTTTCATCATATGCAGTCTGGCATATGGAATTAGTAGAATGCAGGATGCCATGAAACCCAAGGCCTGCAGGATTTTCCTTGCAGATAAGTGGGTTTTTGTTGCCAATTTCCTGAAGTAAGTAGTCAGTTGCTTTTGCTTGTCTGGTGTGAGATAAGCCTTCTGGGCAGTTGTATTTAAGCTTGCACCCAGGAATATTATCTCTTGAGAGGGCACTAGTTTTGATTTCTTTTCGTTTACTGTGTTACCCTAGGCTAATTAGTAATCTTTTTACAAACGCCAGATGCTTTAGAAGAGTGTCTTTGTTCTCTGCTTGAGTTAGGCAGTAGTCCAAGTAGGGATATATTTGAATTCCTTTTTGTCTGCAAAACGCAATTACTGGTGCCAGGCATTTTGTAAAGACCCTGGGCGCAGCAGATAAGCCAAAGGGCAGCACAGAGAATTGGTAATGCATTGAGCCAGCTATGAATCTGAGGCATCTTCTGCAAGATTGTCTGATAGGAACATGCAGGTCTTTTAGGTCCAAAGTTATGAGCCAAGCCCTCTTGCCCAGCATGGGCAGTAGCTGCTGTAGAGTCAACATCTTGAATTTTGGAACTTCCAGAAACATATTTATTATAGACAGGTCCAGAATTGGTCTCCAGGTTTTGTCCTTCCTGGGTACTAGGAAAAGTCTGGAGTAAAATCCTTGCCCCTGCTCTTGTTGTGGTACTTGCTGAATGGACCTCATGTCAATGAGGGCTGTAATTTGTTTTTGTGCCTCTGCCCATTGATTGTGTGGCAGGTATGGCATGCTCTTTGACCTTGGTAGAGTGTGAAAATGGAACCTGTAGCCTTGGGACACTATGTTCAGAACCCATTTGTCTTGGGTAACTGTCAAAAGATTTTTAATACTCTTAACATATACTGGAAGAATCACGCAGCAAAAGAAGGTAGGCCAAAAAAGAGTTTATTTAACATGCATGGAGATCTGCCACAAAAAGTTCTTGGTTGTCAGCAGTCTAATTTCTACACACTTTACATGGGTTTTTATACCCTCTTTCATGCATACTCAGCAGCTGGTTACTAGACAAGGAATTTCAGTCAAGGCTATAAATTCACTCAGTGGAGCCTTAGATGGTAAAAAGTCAGACACAAGATAAGTTGGTGCCTACATCAAGGTAACATCTATGCACTCCTCCTTGGTCAGAGGTCAGTCCCAAGATAGGCCTGTGCCTGGACCAAAGTAGCATCTGTGCATTCCTTTCTGGTCAGCAAATTCCTTACAAGAAAAACAACTCATTTTAGCTTATTTCTTTGCACGCAATGCAGTTTCACATTTTAACCCTTCCTGTACAGGATACAAAGATGTTGAACACAAAGATTCTTACTACATTTCCCCCCTCACAACACTTTGTATCCCCAGTAATACATTTTATTCATACAGGTTTTAACACGATTCATTTTCGGTATATTCAGAATAATAAGCCTTAGTTGCATTAGCAGACAATACACTTGATATTATCATTCGGATGCAAGGAATGCAGCAACAACCCAACAGTAGGAATATAATGGCACCAATACATACAGCAATTAAGACATTCAAAAATACTGTTCCCCAATTTCCAAACCAATTCTGGAAAAAGTCAGTCAATGGATTCTGTCCTGGTTTTGTAAGTTCAGAAACTTGTTGTAAGATCTCCAAATGACTGTCTATATCGTGCTCATTGTCAGGAATGAAAGAACAACACTCCTCCTGGATAAGAGCGCAAGTACCTCCTTTCGCCGCTAGGGTGAAATCGAGGGCCATCCGATTCTGCAACACTACAGTCCTCATTGCAGTTAGCTCATCCGTCACCAACTCTAGTGCAGAAAAAGTTGCATTGCTCAGAGTTTCTAACAGTTTTGACAGTTTCCTGAGCTCCCAAATAGATTTTACTGTCCCATAGGCTGGAAGAATACCAGCCCAAGAAATGACATCATCGCCCAAGTCCATGTGTGACAGTCCCTTGCTGCTACTGTGGGCCAAATCGTGATGATAGATCCAGGATGCATCAATATTACCTACGGGATTAACAGGTTTATTCACAGCACGCATACATTTCGTATTTTACCTTGGGGAAGAGTAAATGAATGTCTTATAGCTGGTGCCAAATAACCCAAAAACAACTGCCTGACCAATTCCTTGGTAACCATTTGTATGCTTTTTTACCACAGACAAAATAACAGTCATTCACTTTAAGAGTGATATTTACTGGGATAGAATGATTTCCTTTGTCTTGTATCCCTTTAAACAAAAGATCATACACAGATAACATTTTTTCAACAAAACTTGTGACATTAATAAGCCCTGTACTATTAATAAGCACTCTTATAGGCTTGAAACTTGTTGCACAGTGCCCATCTAATGTACAGTTATGAATTATGGTTACATTACATTGACTCCATCCAACCTTAATTTTTCCAGATCTCTGGAAACATACAGTTCCATTCTGACGACCCATGAGGGGTAGTGCTATTTTGTCCTTTAAGGCTACGTTTGAAGTTTCAAACAGTAAATTAGTCCATGTATCATTTGCCCCCAAAGGGACTGTACCTAACATCAGGCCACCATGTACAGTAGGGATAGCTGTGCATATCCAACAATTTGAAACATTAAAAGACAAAGCATATGCATATTTAATAGCTTGGTACGTATTAAAGGGTGGATGCCAAGCTGTATTTTCATCTCTCTTCACTTGGCTAGTTTCGTTTGAAAATAAAACGGCCAAAACAGAAAAGTAACAATCACACTTATTAACAACAAAATTAGTTTGGAATGCTTTTGTGGGAAAGACTAAATCCTTCCGGTATTTGCATTGCTACAATAGTCAGATATTCATACAAAACAAGATTACTACTAATTAGTGTTCCTCAGTTTCCTGGTTCCACTTTCAGGATCCTGTTGTTCTTCTGATCTGAAAAATAATAATTCGTTAAAGAAGTGTTAGTTTTTGTCAGCATTTTCCTCATGTAATCTGCTATCTCTTCACCCCCCTCACGTTCCGCAGGCAAAAGACCTTGCCACTGCGGGACGTAATAAGGTACGCATTGACAGGAGTGCCAGAGGTAAGCAGTTTATCCAAGACTGATGTGTCTCGGCCATGAGTTTATGTAACTTGCCTTTGAGAATGCCAGTATGGCGTTCAACCAACCCTGCTGACTGTGGGTGGTAGGCTCAATGATATTTTAACTTGATCTGAAAAACGGCCAGCTTTTGAATAACTTGGTTCACGAAATGTGTGCCATTATCAGAATAGATGCATGTAGGTAGCCCAAAATGAGAGATAATGTTATTTGTAAGAGCCTTGGCTACTGACAGTGCATCTGAGTGTGCTACGGAAAAGCTTCTACCCATTTTGTAAAAGCATCAATAATGACTAACACAAATCGCTTCTGTTGAACAGGAGTTAGTTCAATAAAATCCATACAGATTGTGTGAACTGGATACGGAGGCAGCGGAAAAGCTGCTGGGGTGATTCGCACCCCACCACCATGGTATCGTGCACAAAGCAGGCACGACCAACAAAATCGTTTAGCATACGCTATAAAACCCTTGGTCCAGAAAATTTGCTGGATTATCTGAAACATAGCAGCAGGGCCCAGATGAGATGGGCCATGCGTCATTAATGAGGCATACCTAAAAAGGTTTGTTAGCAAGACATACTTATTATTTGGACCTACAAAAACTCCCTGCTTTTGAATAGCCCCATATTTAACCCATCGCTGTTTTTCCTGAACTGTACTAAGTTCCTGCATTACTTGTAAAGTTTGTAGATCAAATTTATCTGTAGGGTGAAGTTCTTTTTGTGTGGTCTCGAGTGCAAAAGTAGAGGTTAAGGCTACACTTTTTGCAGTTTTGTCAGCTAGTGCATTTGTAAGTGATACTGGATCCTTGGCATTTGTGTGTGCTGCGCACTTACAGATGGCCAATCCCCGTGGCAGTTGGACAGCTTGTAAGAGGCTAAGGATTAAATCCTTGTGGGTTATTTCCTTTCCTGAGGCAGTAACCATTCCCCTATTTTTCCATTGCTGTGCAAAGACATGGACCGTGGAAAAAGCATACTGACTATCTGTGTAGATAGTAACTGCCTTATCCTTGGAAATGATACATGCTCTGGTCAAAGCAATCAATTCAGCGCCAGCGGACAGATTCCTGGGGAGAGGTTTTGCCTCTAGTACCTTAGTCTCAGTTGTGACTGCATAACCCACTTGTGTAATACCTGCCTCATTCTTACGTGCTGACCCATCTACGAACAGGGTCCAATCTGAATTTGCCAAAGGCTGATCCTTAAGGTCTGGTCTTGGCAAGACATTAGAGTGTATTAAGTCTAAACATACGTGAGGGGCACCGTCATCAGCTGTAGGTAACAGCGTGGCTGGATTAAGAGTGGTGCATCGCTCAATGGTCATGTGTGGTTGTGATAGTAATGTTGTCATGCAGGACAAGTGTCTGCTAGGAGAGAGAAAGGTAACTTTATCCTGTAGAAGTATTACCGCGACAGAGTGCGGTACCCGTAAAGTAAGGTCATGAAACAAAACTAGGGTTGCAGACGCCTGCACGGCCAGTGCAGCTGCGACTACTGCTTGTACACAGTGTGGCAATGATCGTGCCACTGTGTCCAGTTTACTGGAATAAAAAGCTAATGGTCTCAACTTATCCCCATAAGTTTGCAACAGAACCGATGTCATAAAGCCCTGCTTACAATCTACTGTCTGAACAAAAGGTTTTGTATAGTCAGGGAAGCTAAGTGTTGCAGATCCTGCTATCAGTTGCTTTACCCTAGTAAATGCCTGTATTGCCTTATCTGTCCATTGCAGCGCGTCATGTGCTGCCATGGGAAGTGCAAAAATAAGTTATGAAAGTGGACTCACTTCCTCTGCATAATTGGGAATCCAACTACGACAAAAGTTAGTTATTCCTAAAAATGACATCATTTTTTTTTTTTTGTACTGGGCATTGGTGCCTGTAAAATAGCTTCTTTTATACAGTTATTTAGTTGTCTACCAGCATTTGAAATGGTATAGCCTAGATATCGTACTTCAGCTTTACAAAATTGTAATTTAGATTTGTTTACCTTATGTCCCTCTTTCGCCAAGAAATGCAATAACCGAATAGTTTCAGACTCACAGACAGCCTCCGTGGGTGCAGCCAGTAAGATGTCGTCCACGTATAACAGTAGATGACAGCCATGCTCCGGTTGAAACTGTGCCAGGTTTGTTGACATTTCTTGTGAAAAGATTGTAGGGCTTTCACAATATCCCTGCGGCAGCCTTGTGTAGGTGTACCGCTTGCTCATGAACGTAAAAGCGAACCAAAACCTACTAGTTTCCTGTAGAGGGATGGAAAAAAAATGCGTTACTGATATCAATGACAGAAAAATACTTATCTGTGGGAAGGATATCATTTAACAAAACAGATGGATCTGGGACCATAGGAGCCCTTGGTACTACAGCAGCATTCACAGCTTGCAGATCCTGTACCATTCTCCAGGTCCCATCCGGTTTCCTTACTGGGAATAAGGGTGTGTTACACGGTGAATCTGTGCATGGAATTAAAACCCCAGCTTGTAATAGAGCCGTGATCACTGGTAGAATGCCTTCTTCTGCCTTTTACTTAGCGGATACTGACGCTTGTGAGGTCTAAAGTCGGATTTTGGAGTTATTTTAACCTGTCCTGCTGTTCTTATTAGCCCAATGTCATGTTGCCCGCGGGACCATAAGGAGTCTGGCACTGATTGTAACTTTAATTCTTCCTGCGGGGTTAGGAGATATAGTCAGAATGGCCCTCCCGGGTGGCGTTAGCCTGTCTTCGCGGAGGTGAAGGCCAAATTAGTTAGCTCATTTACTACATTTTGTGGTCCAGTTTCGACAAGATCATTACTGTACCAGTAGTGTAAATCACCCTGCCCCACCTGCAACATAACATCTTGAATTTCTACCGCTTGGCTAGAATCCCTGATGCAGTCGGCACAGCTGCTATGCCAAACACGTGCATTAAATCTCTTCCTAATAAGTTTACAGGGCAAATTTTAGAGACAATGACTCGAAACCTGATAGTTTGGTTAGTTTCAGGGTCCGTGAACCATAAGGGTTTAGATAGTGGTTCTTTATAAATGCGGTCATTGGCTGCCTTGACTAATACATAGTCATCAGAAGTTACATCAGATGGCACTGCAGAGGTTTTTAGCAGGGTCCTGGAGGCCCCTGAATCACACACATTCTACATCCTTCCCTTCTACTTGAAGTGTGATAATCGGTTGTGCCTCTAGCTGCATAGTTACAGCCAGCGCTGTTAAATTAACAACCTGATATTCGCCTTCGTCTGAAAAATCAGTCACTTCATTCTCCCATCCTGCACATTCCCTTTTACCTTCTTTATTCACATTCTCAAAATCATTCTCATTTTGTATTACTGACTCTTGCCAGTCGACCTCAGCATCTGGGTCCGGTTCGTCCGTGCTGCCATTATATAGTCATGCTGAACTATGATTTGGAGCAGCAGTGGATTTCCCGGGATTCAGGCAATCTCTTGAAATGCCCCTTCTTACTGCATTTAAAACATTCCCCTCTTTTGTCTGCCTTCGTAATCTTCAAAATGTCCTACATTCCTTCTCCCTCTGCCTCTACCCTGTCCCCTTCCTCTACCTCTGTTGGACGGAGCTTACATTAACATAAGTGTTTTATCCGCGCTCACCATAAAGGTTTGAGCCTGTTTTCTTTTCTTTTTCTCAAGATATTTATCTGCATGTAAAGGGATACGAGTGTGTGGACAGGGTATGTACCTTAGCTTCTTTTTGTTTTTACTCTGATTTGTTTATACTATGGTTACGTAGCTCCAGAGTCTCCTCTGCTTGTTTTTTGTAAAACTACGGAGGGTATTTTTCCCTGCTTCTCTGCCTCCTGTAAGACTACGAAGGACACCTTTTCTTGATTTTCTGCTTCTTTCTTTTTGATACTGGGGTGGACTAACCCTGTCTTTAGTGACATCAGAATACAAGGGTAGGGCCGTTGGTTTACGACAGACAATAGATGTTTCGTCATCTTCTTTGTGGACAAAAAATGCACCTTTTGCACTCGAGCCACTACTTCCCTTATTTGAAAATTGTTCCCTATGTCTCTTATTAGCTTCTTCTAACCATTTCTGTGCTTGAGGAAATCCTACCTTTTTTTGTTTCTTAACCTTACCTCCTGTGTCCCTGCGCAGGTCTCTCACTAGATTTTGACATTCTGATTTATTCAAGGTACCACTAAACCCATAGTCTTTCTTCCATTTTTTCATATATTTTAAGTTTTTCGGATGTAATTTAAACATATATTCCTCATCCTCAGTCCTTTTATTTAAGCAGCCCTTACTAACACAACAACTGCTTCCTATTCCCATTTTTCTTATTTAAAAGAAAAACTGTTTCCCATTTTTCTTATTTAAAAGAAAAACTGTTTCCTTTTCCTGAGATCTCTACCGGTCTTTTGTAAAATTTAAACAAAAGAAATTCCTTTATGACTAGTCCCTTAAAAAACTTTTACAAAAACAAAAAAAAGCTTACCTTACTGCGGATCTTCGCCCTCGTTAAATCACCGTCCCACGGATCGAATCTAAGAGTGACTGGCCTCTACTTACGACTTTTTTGTCGGAGGTCTTTCCATTCAAGGGAGCCCGAGATTCGTTCTCCCCTTCCTGTACAGGTTTTTCAGTCCCTCTTATGCGATTCGTACCGTGAAGAGGTGGCCCCACGTTCTTGGGCGCCAGAAATGTCAAAAGATTTTTAATACTCTTAACATATACTGGAAGAATCACGCAGCAAAAGAAGGTAGGCCAAAAAAGAGTTTATTTAACATGCATGGAGATCTGCCACAAAAAGTTCTTGGTTGTCAGCAGTCTAATTTCTACACACTTTACATGGGTTTTTATACCCTCTTTCATGCATACTCAGCAGCTGGTTACTAGACAAGGAATTTCAGTCAAGGCTATAAATTCACTCAGTGGAGCCTTAGATGGTAAAAAGTCAGACACAAGATAAGTTGGTGCCTACATCAAGGTAACATCTATGCACTCCTCCTTGGTCAGAGGTCAGTCCCAAGATAGGCCTGTGCCTGGACCAAAGTAGCATCTGTGCATTCCTTTCTGGTCAGCAAATTCCTTACAAGAAAAACAACTCATTTTAGCTTATTTCTTTGCACGCAATGCAGTTTCACATTTTAACCCTTCCTGTACAGGATACAAAGATGTTGAACACAAAGATTCTTACTACAGTAACCATTTGCCAATTTGATGAAAAAAGTGCTAGTTTTCCCCCTATTGTCAAAAGAAAACTGCTTGAAACTGGTAGAGGAAAGTCATTGGGACTGTTTCCTGTAAGGCTGTGATTTTTCTCCGCTTTTGGAGGTAGGAGCACCCCATTGGTTAGGCCTGTATGCGCCTTAGGGTTGAGATCTGCCTCTGGGATGCCTGTATCTGCCTCTTTGTGGTCTGTCCGAGACTGGAAAGGACCAATTTTTAGAAGGCCAGTTCCTGCTAAACCTGGGTGGCTGTACCTGTAAGAAATCCTTGACTGTCTACATGGATTTTGCTTTATCCTCCACTTTTTTCAACACCTCTTCTACTTTAGTACCAAACAAAGTATCATGCTGTAATGGTGCATCTAATAATTTTGCTTTAACATGATCAGGCAGATTTTGTTCCTTTAACCAAGCATGCCTTCTAATAACAGAACCTGTTACAGCGGCCCTGCAAGAGGCCTCCAGTGAATCATAACCACATTGCAAAGTTTGCTTTCCCACTTGTTCAGTTGCATGCAATAAATCCTGCAATTCCTTGTTCTCTGAACATTCAGTATTTGTCAACATTTTCTGTTTAAGTAGTGACATTAAATATCGCTGATATTTAAGCATAAGAAATTGACAATTTAAAGCCCTTACAACCAGGGTGGCAGAAGTGTAAACTTTCCCCCCCCATCTGTCTAGAGTCCTAGAATCCCTATCAGAGGGGACAGGGTTTTTTGCAGTGGAAGCTTTAACCCCCTTGGGACCCTGAGATATAGTTTCTGGGTCAGCATTGGGGTTTTTATATAGGAATTTATGAGAATCCGGGACCCTGTAGTATCTGTCTGGCTTAGCAGGTGCAGGGGGTAGAGTCAGGGGGACAGTCCAGACTCTGAAAATACATAATCTACAATGTCTGGAACAGGTGGAATAGCAAGGGGTCTGTGCTGAGGAAGAAGCAGGAAGTCTCTGAGCCTTTTCTTAGACTCAGAATAATCTTGGCTCTCCCAGTGAAAATGCTCCCTCATAGTATGCAGTGTTTCCCCAAAAGAATAGTCCTCAGGAGGAGAGGCTGAATGAATGGATTCTTCAGCATCAGAATCCTCATAGGGAAGCATGGAGCAATCCTGTTCAGAAGAGGAATCAGAGGAAATAGATACCTGATCAGAAGAATCATACTCTGTCTCTTGCCTAGGCCTCTTATCAGGAGGGGGATGGGAGCCCCTGATCAAAGCAATTAAGTCTTCGGCCATTTTAAGCATCTGTTTTTTAGGCATGGAAGTCTGAATAGGAGAATGCTGTACTTGCTTCTTTGTCTTTAGAGCTGTTTTAGTCTTTGTCTTTGAAGCTGAGGATGGCTTAACATATAGTTGTGTAGGTCTGAAGACACCCTCAGAATCCGATGCCTGCTCAGCGGCTCCGGACCCATCTGAGGGATTGATTTCCGAGTGTCCAATACCTTGAGTTTCCAGAGGTCCAGTCGGCTCCACGTGGGAGTCGGTAGCGGCCTGTGGCTCTGATGTAGCGGGCGCCAGGGGCTGCAAAAGCACCTCACTGAGAACCGGCGACTGGCCTAGAAGAGGCTTCGTCGGTTTTGGACCTCGGATGCCTATCCTTGTCCTTGCGTTTTTTGTAAACTCCGGTTGTTGGCTGTTCCACCGGCATTATATAATTAAATCTTCGGCCAAAGTAATGAAATGCAAAATCGAACCAACGCTTGATAGTGCGTTGGTTAAATCTAGCACAAAACTGACAGCTAGCAACGTTGTGATCAGGGCCTAGGCAAGGAATACAGTAAGAGTGAAAATCCTTATGAGGTATTTGCTTCCCACAAGAAATACAATTGTTAACTTTTTCTGACATCGGTCTGGAGCAAGAAAAAAAGTTACCCCAACGGGGTACTTAGCTTTAATGAAGACTTTGGTTCTGAAATTCAGATTTGAAAATCTCAGGAGTCGGCCGACCGGCACTTGCGAATTGCTTTTGCTTCAGGCACCGTGCGGCATGAAAGACTGACGAAAATCTTTTATACCCCTGGTGCACTGACATCAGGGGAAGAGGCGACAGCAACCGACGCCGGACCTAGACATTGTAATCCTGGCCGACTGCGGGTAGCCTGCCAGCAGGATAACCCAAGAGTAATGACTGCAACAGTGAAACAGATGAACATCAAGACTGGCGAAAGTAGGTGCACACATAGCACCCATTGCCACACCTTTCAGTTGCCTAAAGAATTCACCTTCAAAGTAAATAAAATTATACTTAAGGACAATTTCCATCAACACCAATATTCCATATATCTCTTTCTCAATGAACTCATTAGTGCCCCTCAATATGTCTTCCAAAAATTCAAGTCCTTCTCTATGAGGCAAGGAGGTGAAAAGATCCATAGCATCAACAGTAATGAAAATCATATTGTTCTTAATCAAGTCATTTGTTTATATTTCTAAGGAAGTCCCATGAATCCTTCAATACATTTATAGCAGTGGTAGAAACCTTTTTAAGTTTGACATCCAAATATTTAGCAGTGAAGGCTGTTGCAGACTGGGTGGCAGATACGATAGGTCTCAATGGTCGATTATTCAGGTCTTTGTGTACCTTAGGAATTCCAAATATAACATGTACTCTAGGTTTACTGTTATATAGGAATCCAAAGGTGTCCGTATCAATACACCCTTCTAGTACTAATTCATTAAAGCTACATACACTCTTTTATAACCAATACTTATTTCATTCAAAGAGACCTTTGAATATTTAGTCGAATCAAGTAAATGGTCCATCACTTTACTTTCATATATGGCAGAAACCATTAAAACCATTCCGCCATACTTGTCCGGTTTCATTACCCTGACAAAACTATTATTACAGAGAGTATCCAATAGCAGCCTTTCATTCATTGTTAAATTTGACCATACCTTATTAGACAGAAAAAAGTTCTAATATATTTTCTAAGTTCTTTAACTGAGGATGTAATGGAGGATTCCACACACTCTTTTTCCTTAAATCGCCTTTTATACTTTACGTGTCCTTTATTAATAATTCTAAATAATTTTTCCTGATAAACATCCTTAAGTCAATCAGTAGGTTGCTGATGTCACATTTCCACTTAGGAATAAATTTAAATCCCTCTGCAAATAATTCAAAATATTCCTTAGCAACATCGAGACTGCTATAATTAAATATTGTGCAACCTTCCTGGGTTAGTTTAGGCCCTATATTTTCTGTCACATCATGAACTTCTCTGTTGTTGAAAGAATTATTCTCTTCAAGAATGTCATCACTTAAAAAACACTGTTCCTCTGTTTGTTGTTCCACCCCCTCCCATTGTCCTGGTAGTAATCTACAGAGGCTTTATTTCTCAGTCTCTCTGATCTTCGGAGGGGGGGATACTCAAGGGTCACTCATATCCCCTGGTCCATCTATCCCATCTCTATAGGGGTCTTCCATGTTCAGGTCAGGTCTATAACCACTCTCTATTCTCCTACTGGGTGGTCGTTACCTATCCATCCTGTGGAATGCCTTTTCCTCCCTAGGGTAACTTGTATATTTTTTAGGCTTAGGGTAATGGATGTTGGATGCATATTCATTAAGATCCCTCTCAATTTTTCTTTTCTTCCTATTCGCAATATGTTTCATTTTCCATTTTTTCCAGTGCCATGTTTAACCACTTAAGGACTTAGACACTAACAAATACATTTAGGAAGCATTTAAACTGGCAGTCACAAGACTCCTCTATATCAAATGTTGGGAAACTGACTCTTCAGACTGTGATGGGTGGCATTCAAGTCCAGGTTAACTCATTAGTTTATATTCACCAACTTCAATGTGCTTATTAAATCTGAATATCGCCTACATTATCTAGAGTCACCTCATTCAGTGTTATTTCATCTTCCCTTATAAGTACTGGTGAATGACATGCTATCACAGTTACCTGGTACAAATAATCTATTTGAAGTTTTGTATATATTATATATAGCTGTTTATCACATGATCTTCAAAGCTTTCAGGTATGCAGTTTGCTGCTCTCTACTAACTTGTGAAGTTTTTTCTAAAAACAAAAATATCTTTGACAAAAATTAATGAACACTATAATCCCAACGTAATGTACAAAGTCCACTAACTGGGAAATGACAATCATTCTATCACCACAGCAATGAGTAACTTACACAGGTTCATAGGTGATTACAATGCTAATAACTCCAGAAGGCCTTTTTAAGCAGAGCCATGCTTCCCAAATGTATCTGACAAGTTTTGATGCAGTATGGTTATTTTCAGGGGGTATATGTAGGCTTGGGCATGGGTGGCCAAGCATTTACAGACTGCCACTGTCTACAAGAGATGTAGGTGCCAGCCAACTGGCAACATTCTGATTTCACATCCACTAGTCCAAGTTCCACTTGAATTGGTTTAGGGAAGAACTCTGCTTCATGTAGATGGGAAGTCTGTTCCAAAGAAGGGATAGTCTCCGAGACACAGAGCTGTCCCTCCAACATGTCCTTATTTACATTGTAGACAAGGTTTAGGTTCCTATATAGGGTAATAAATACATAATACACAGAGAAACAAGAAAAAGGTTAAAAAGCATCTGGGATAAACTAAAGTTCGACAGTGCAGTGAAGCATGCCACCTTCCCTTACAGACATATTGTTACTATTATGCAAAACATATAGGTTTCACAAAAAATATCCTAATGTACAATATTATTTATGTAGAAAAAAGCAGGATAAGGTAAGAAGAGTTGAAAGAAAGCACAAAGTGAAAGAAGGCAGCAGAATGAATACACAATGTACAGCTTGTAGTCAGGGAGAAGGCTAGATGAAAGGAAGGAGTGTGTCAAGGGGGAAAATGAGAAATCCCCACTGAGTGCACAATATAGCTAGAGAATATTAAATGGCACTGCCAAACAATGAGCTGAAGCAACAGCAAAAATAATTGGAAAATGGATCTGATGTAGACTTCAATGAGAGGAAGGGATAGAAAATATTATACTGTACGCCTAAGTCTGTCTCACACACACACACACACACACACACACACACACACACACATACATGCATTTCCCGGATGAATGATCAAACTTTATTTATTTACATTTGTTTACCAGGAAACTCCAACTGGGCTGATGCCCATTTTCAGCGGAGGCCTTTTCTACTTTGTGTCTCCTTTATTAATAATTCTAAATTCTTTTTTCTGATAAACATCCTTAAGTCTTCACTTACAATTAAATGACTAAATAAAATTCACAGTATGTAAAATCACATAATACAATAGCATATTTCATTATTGGGATACATATAGAAAAGTTCATTATTTGGATACATTCATAAAAAACATGTACATGCAAAGGTTACAAGAAATATATGTTTATGCAAGGTTGCACAATTTTGATAGCAGCTTGATACCATATTTTAGAAGCAGAAGAATTGCATCACATAGAAGCAGTGTTCATTGTTTAGATACATTTATAGGAACATGTTTATACAGTAGGTATGATTTTTGATAGAAGCTTGACACCATCTTTTAGGAGTAGAAACAAGACATACATTGCAGTGGATAGGACAGCAAATTCAAAGATAGGGAGTAGAAATTGAGGTGAATTAGTAAGTTAGTTTTCAGTTTTACTTGATATTAAATGTACCACCCCTGCAATAAGACGTTCAACACTGCATACAGTTCCATCTTCTTTCAGCTTTTCCCGTTAGGGGTCGCCACAGCGGATCACCTGTTTCCATTTCTTCCTGTCCTCTGCATCTTGCTGTGTCACACCAACCACCTGCATGTCCTCTCGCACCACATCCATAAAATTTATCTTAGGCCTTCCTCTTTTCCTGTTACCTGGTAGCTTCATCCTTAGCACCTTTTTCCCAATATACTCAGCATCCCTCCTCAGCACGTCCAAACCAACGTAATTTTGCCTCTCTGGCTTTGTCTCCAAACCTACCAACCTGGGGTGACCCTCTAATATACTTATTCCTGATCCTGTCCACACTCGTCACACCCAGTGCAAATCTTAACATCTTTAACTCTGCCACGTCCAGCTCTGACTCCTGCCTTTTTGTCGATGCCACTGTCTCCAACCCATATAACATAGCTGGTCTCACTACTCTCTTGTAGACCTTCCCTTTCACACTTTCTGGTACTCGTCTGTCACAAATCACTCCTGACACTCTTCTCCACCCACTCCATCCTGCCTGTACTCTCTTCTTCACCTCTCTTCCACACTCACTATTACTCTGAACTATTGATCCCAAGTATTTAAACTCATCCACCTTCACCACCTCTACTCCCTGCACCCTCACCATTCCTCTATCCTCTCTCTCATTCACACACACATATATTCTGTCTTAGTCCTGCTGACCTTCATTCCTCTTCTCTCTAGATCATATCTCCATCTCTCCAGGGTCTCCTCCACCTGTTCCCTACTCTCACTACAGATCACAATGTCATCTGCAAACATCATACTCTACGTGGACTCTTGTCTGATCTCGTCTGTCAACCTGTCCATCACCATTGCAAATAAGAAAGGGCTCAGAGCTGATCCTTGATGTAATCCCACCTCCACCTTAAACGCATCCATCACTCCCACCGCAGACCTCACCGCTGTCACACTACCCTCGTACATATCCTGTACCACTCTTGCATACTTCTCTGACACTCCCTACTTCCTCATACAATACCACAACTCCTCTCTAGGCACCCTGTCATATGCTTTCTCTAAGACTACAAAAACACAATGCAACTCCTTTTGACCTTCTCTGTAGTTTTCCATCAACACTCTCAGAGCAAACATCATATCTGTAGTGCTCTTTCCCGGCATGAAACCATACTGCTGATCACTAATCATCACATCCCTTCTTAACCTAACTTCCACTGCTCTTTCCCATAACTTCATGCTGTGACTGATCAATTTAATCCCTCTGTAGTTACTACAGCTCTCCAATTCACCCTCATTCTTCAAAATCGGAACCAAAACACTTTTTCTCCATTTCTCAGGCATCTTCTCACTTTCAAAGATTTCATTAAACAATCTGGTTAAAAACTCCACTGCCATTTCACCTAAACATCTCCATGCTTCCATAGGTATGTCATCTGGACCAACAGCCTTTCCATTCTTCATCCTCTTCATAGCTATCCTTACTTCCTCCTTGCTAATGCATTGCACTTCATGATTCACTATCCCAACATCATCCAACCTTCTCTCCCTCTCATTCGCTTCATTCATCAACCCTTCAAAGTACTCTTTGCATCTGCTCAACACACTCTCCTCTCTCCTCGCTTGTGAGTATTTATTATCCTTTATCACCTTTACCTGCACCACATCTTTCCTAGCTGGTCCCTCTGTCTAGTCAATCAGTACAGGTCCTTTTCTCCCCTCCTTAATGTCCAGCCTTTCATACAACTCTTCATATGCCTTAATAAAATACCAAAATGAACAAACTTGTCACAAAAATACTCCAACACGTAGCAGAAAATAAACGCCAACCGCAGAGATGGAAAGTCAAACGCTTTAATTCACATATCCTGGTACCTCGGCAATTCGCCTTCAATGGGACAATACATCAGACAAACCCATCTCCTTAAATACAAACACATGAACTCATTAATCTATTAACCAATTAATTATTAAATATTTAATTGAAACTATTTCCTGAACTTGCCTTAACTGCTTTCAAACACAAAGCATTCAGGCAGATGTAAAAGTTCCATTTTCACAAAAAGTGCCCATAAATCTGCCACTTGAACTTGCTGTGTGTTGGAGTTCTTCATATGCCTTACCCTTAGCCTTCACCACCTCTCTCTTTGCCATGCACCTCATCTCCTTATACTCCTGTCCACTTTCTTCATCTCTCTGACAATCCCACCTCTTCTTTGCCAACCTCTTCCTCTGTATACTCTCCTGTACTTCCTCATTCCACCACCATGTCTCCTTGTCACCTTTCCTCTGTCCAGATGTCATACCAAGCACCTTTCTAGCCATCTCCCTTACTAGCTCTGCTGTAGTTACCCAGCTATTTGGTAACTCTTCACTGCCACCCAGTGCCTGTCTTAACTCATCCCTGCTCCACCTCACAATTACCCTTTTTCAGTTTCCACCATTTGATCCTTGGTGCTGCCCTCACACTCCTCCTCCTCTTCTTGATCACCAACATCATCCTACAAACCACAATCCTATGCTGTCTAACTACACTTTCCCCAGTCACCACTTTACAGTCCCCAATCTCCTTCAAACTGGCCCTCCTACATAAGATATAATCCACCTGTGTGCATCTTCCTCCACTCTTGTATGTCACCCTATGCTCCTCCCTCTTGTTAAAATACGTATTCACCAAAGCCATGCCCATCCTTTTCGCAAAATCCACTACCATCTGACCTTCCGCATTCCTTTGTTTAACACCATACCTATCCATCACTTCCTCATCCCCTCTGTTCCCTTCACCAAAATGCCCATTGAAATCTGCTCCAATCACCACTCTCTCACCCTTGGGTACAGTCATCACCACTTCATCCAACTCACTCCAAAATTTTTCTTTCTCCTCCATCGCACACCCAACTTGTGGAGCATATGCACTAACAACATTCAGCATTCCACCATCAATTTCCAGCTTCATAAACATCACTCTATCCAACACTCTTTTCACCTCCAAAACACTCTTGGCATATTGTTCCTTCAGGATAACTGCTACGCCATTTCTCCTCCCATCCACACCATGATAAAACAATTTGAACCCACCTCCGATACACCTAGCCTTACTCCCCTTCCATCTGGTCTCTTCTACACACAATACACCAACCTTCCTTTTGTCGGTCATATCGGCTAGCTCTCTCCCTATACCAGTCATACTGCCAACATTCAAAGTTCTGACTCACTACCACAGTCCTAGCCTTTCTCCTCTCTTCCTGTCTTTGGCCATGCCTTCCACCACTTCTCCTCCTTCGGCCAACAGTAGCCTTATTCCCACCAGCACCCTGTTGGCTAACAGTACTGGTGGAAGTCGTTGTTAACCTGGGCCTCGTCCGATATGGTATGTAAATATTTACTGCTGTCCGCATTAACAATTTGGCGAAGTTTTACCCTGGATGCCCTATCAGTTGAACAACCTAAATAATAAGTCACGATAAGTAAAAATGTGAATGCAATCCACAAACTTGGCAAATAATAGATAACCACCATCATGAAATGTAAAAAGAAAACACATTTAATTAGATACGGTAAGCGCTTTCACTAAATAGCTTCATCAGACCATAGAACAAACTGGTTACATAACATTTTAAAAGTATAGAGCAACCAATCAAATTGCTCCAAACTATCACATCACAACTTAACTAATTACGTTACATTATTTCAAAACCCCTAGTGGATGCATACTATAAAATATTATGTTAAATAAAAACAATAAAATCACATTCAATAACCAAATAAAAAAATGGTTTACTTCCTAGCTTAAATATTGGAAATGTTTATCGTGAATTTGTAGCTTGTATACAGTGTGGGAACCAGATAACATTCAAGAGCGGGAAGGACATTTGAATTATCTCTAAAATACAAACCATGCTTCAGCTGCTGCCTGCCTCACATACTGAGTATTTCAGGCTGGATGAAAGACCATGTTCATATTACATGCATAACTTCCAAAAGGAGCTTATTCAGCCCTTTCCATGGTCAGTATATATATTGAATGTCAGTGTACACTGTGCTTCCCCGCTCTTGAATTATATCTGGTTCCCACAATGTGTACAAGCTATGAATTCATGATAAACCAGTTTGTTCTACAGTCTGATGAAGCTATTTAGTGAAAGCGCTTACCGTATCTAATTAAACATGGTTTCTTTTTACAGTTCATGACAGTGGTTATCTATTTTTTGCCAAGTTCATGGACTGCATTCACATTTTTACTTATCGTGACTTGTGCTTATTTGGTGATCAGTTACGCATTTATCCTCTCCGGCACGGTACTTTTAATTTGTACTGTAACCTAAATAATAAAGCTACAAAAGATCAAGAAGGGAAAACTATTTCCTCTCCCAGCCTTTACACTAACCCCGCTACCCCCATAGCAGTAGTTTCACACTCATCCAAATACTGGCAATGTTACAGGAAAGTGTTTTTTCAAGCTAAGTTGTACAATTGGGATTCAGGGAAGGAGCAGGATTAGGATCAGAACCCACTACTAAGGTGGGGAGGCTGGCTTTTTCACCTACTATCACCATTCACTTCAAGATGCCACGTACGTTCATAAGTAAATTAACACAAAGGCCATTCTGAAAACACTGACTCCATGAAATAAGGGTCATGTATGTCATCCTTCATCCAGTCTATACTAACACTTTTAGGAAATTTAAAGAAAATCTTAATGAAAATGGAAGCCTATCACAGATTTTTGGAAAAGTTATAGTTATGTATTTACTCCTCAAAGAAGAACTGTGTTTGGGCAAACAAAAATTAGTGTTACTATGTTTGAGAGAGGAGGTGTTATGACACACAAATTCAGAGTGGCCTACAGATGTTTACCATTAAAAGTTTTTTATGTTAAAATAGCTTTACCACAAAAATATCTGTAATGACAGAACTAATTCATGTCTGTCAAGATCCACTCTGCAAATCATATGTAACTACTTGTTAGAATAAATACAAAAAGTACTATTATATTTTAATACAGGTCATATATATATGTTACATACAGCAGAAACATATTCCACCCATCTCTTAATGACAATACTTTATGTACACCTACGCAATTAAAAGTCAAACTTATTAACCTAACATGCACGCCAAGGGACAGGCTATCATAATTTATTTATATTGCATTTGTTGACCGGGATAGACCGAATGGATACATGTCCATTTTCAGCGGAGGCCCGGGGAGAAAAGCTCCAAAGGTAGTTTCACAAGCAATCTTAACATAGAACAAATTAAACACAGTTTACAAACTCTGTTGGGCAGTATAAATTATACAGTCTCACAAACTTCTAATCTGGCTTAACAATTAAAACACAAATGAGCTCCATTTACAAAACAGTACTAGTACACTAGTAAGACTAAATATTTAGTCAGGCTTGGAGCAAGGACATAACCACTGAGACTTGAAATACTTATTCCACAGCAGGCTTATAATACCAAAGTCTTTAATTACACTAGCCATGTCCAAAGGTTTTGCATCCAAGAATAATTATTGTTTAAACTGTGAATTGCCTAAGTACAAAATTTTGAATTTGTCAGTACTGAAATGCCAGCCATAATCCTTGGTGCATATGCAGAAATCATTTAGATAGGTATTAATACATTGTATGTCACCACTGAATGTTATTTTAAACCCTACATTAAAGTTGTCTCCAAATTTGTTTACCTGGAGGGATTTATTTAAAGAACTGGTAGAGAAATCTAGATTGAAAAGTGAAAGCACCAATCTCTTAGAAACCCCATGGAGAGCAGAGAAGAATTCTGACTGGACACTTTCGATGGTGATACACTGGTCTGATAAGTCAAACAATTGCTGATTCAATTAATTAAAAATGGATGACAATTATATTTTAGAGAAGAAGGTTTAACTAGCTATTCAGATGAAGTGATACAACTCCAAAAATCAGAGGCTGAAATGAAGAAAAGACTTCAAGAAGAGCAATTTCTTTATTCCTTGAACGTTACTTATTTCTCCATTGTTAGTTATTAACTATTGCTGTAAGTGTTCTTAGATGTATTTTTAGTGGAGCTTTTCTCCCCAGGCCTCCACTGAAAATGGGCTTCTTGTCCAGTTGGACTTTCCTGATAAAGAAATGTAAAATAAAATTTTAAAAAATGGTAGTTATAAGACGGAGTGCATAAGGAAAACCTGAGATTTTCTGCAGTACCAGAGAAAGTGGAAGGAAATGACCGTATTAATTTTATGAAAGCACAAATAAGCAAATGAACTAGTATTCCACAGCAGGATTTGTTAATTGAAAGGGCCCATCAACTGTATGCTCCAATCCTGGCCATGAAAAAAGAGTGGACTCCAACCAAATTGTGACACAACGGAAAAGCATTAAAAATTGGAAATAGTAGAGTGTTTGTGGAAAAATGATTATTCAGTGTACACCAGGCAGAAGAGAAACACATTTATCCAAGCAATCAGGGAATGTCAAGAGGCAGCCATGACAGACATTCAAGCTGCTGTATCCAACTGTCTTCAGAATATTATTTTCTTAGAGGATCAAATACATTTTTGAATGCAGAGCAAACAATAAAGCTCATAGAGAGACATTGCCAGTGAAACTTTTTCCATGGTTACAAAAGAACATGCGTGAGAGACATAAAAAAAAAGCACATGAGTTCACTAGAACAATCAAAAGTACTTTGTACTTGAACCACAGTCTGGTGTTGGGAGGTGGAGATGAACAGGAAGAACAACAGTAACACTGAAATTACTGAGTAAACGGGAAACTATAAAGCATCAATCACATTTGTTAAATATGGCTATGAAAAAAAAAGTGTCTGACAAAAATGGCTTTTGTTGACACTGTTAAATTTGTGGGTGGACTGTGAAGCATATAACCTACTTTATGTGATTAATTATTAACAGGACACTAAAAGGGAAAAACTAACTACAACGATTTGTTGTTCCTAGTATTTGTATAAAATACCTCATGATACAAACTGCATAATATATATCGTAAAGCAGTTTTGCACAGTGTGTAGTCAGGGGTATTTTAAAGGTGGGAAGAATCTTTTCAGTGACTGCTGTATGTGCTAAAGATATTAAAGTAAACGGTACTTTTTAGTTGTAAGAAATATAGGCTTTATATTGTAACAAGAGAAAAAAGGTTGGACAAAGTAAGTTTAATATTAATATGCTTGAGTTGCTGGGGTGGGGGAGAGGTGTACAAGTACACTGATTGTAAGTAGACTTAAGACACAATATCTTTTTTTTTTTTTTTTTTTTTTTTTTTACAAGGGTGAATGTCGTGATTAATGCCCTACAAGCAAGTTTTTTTTTTTTGTAAGCAAGCAGGCTTGAAAAATAAGCTAAAATGAAAGCTGCGTAAAAATGCCAAGTTTCTTACATTTGCAAAGGCATTAGCATGTTTTTTTTCTATTAGCAAATGTTCAGTGGGAGAAGTCTGCAGATGAAGGCAGTTGTACATTATGTTCTGAGTGAAATTTACAAAGATTCATTGCTGACTACTTTTATGCAGAGATCAGCTGTTTGATTAATCTTGAGTGTTTTCAGCATTCTTTGCTTAGGGAAGTGCAAAACGTAAAGGAACCATGAAGTTCAGTGACAAAACAAAGTTTGAAATTATGGGAACTGAATAAGAGATATCAGCCTCCCTAGCAGCCTTAATATTTTGATGCATTTAACAGAAACGTTTACAATTTAGTTTTATTTGAAGATATCCAGTGTAATTTTTCATGACTAAATATTGATGTTTTCTGAAAGCATAGAAGCTGTTTTCATGTGTAGGAGGGAAATAGATAAGAAAAGAAGAGAGAGCAATCAGTGAAAGTGGGAACACAGGCTATAGTATATTCTTTAGCATGGGTAACCTTAATTTTAGGTTAGTAAATGCCTGTGGGTGCAGCTATTGAACTGAGGCAACTGCTCCGATCTGAAGGGTTAAACTTCATTTTTGAAGATGTACACAGTTTTGTGTATTTGTTCTAAGTTAATAGGGAATGGGGCATTCTGAAAATGTATTTAGTTTTTGGTTGGAGGGTTTTCATTAAAACAAAATGTCTTGAAAAAATGTGACACAAATTAAAATGGGGATGACATGAAACAACTTGAGTAAAAGATTAATCTGCCAAACAGTGCGGGCATATAACTCAAAAGCTGGAAATACACATTAAAAAATGCCATATACAATAGGTGGGAAGCAATAGCTTTTTACCATAATGGCCAAGCTATCCATATTAACTTGGAACATAAATGGCCTTACAGGTATAGATAAAAAGGAAAGAGTACTGAATTACATAAATAAATACATAGTGCAAATAGTAGTACTGCAGGAGAGATATTTTTGGAAAGAAATGAGCAGGTGAATTTGATAAAGAAATTATTTCAAGATGGATATTCAGCAAAATATCAGGGACACAGGAAAATGAGTAATTAAACCAATTGCTAGAGGGATTACAACAGTAATAGAAGACGGACAAAAAGACAACAATGGTAGATTTTGGTAGTAAGAGGCTATTAGAAAGGAAGGAGGATTATGCTGGCATGTATTTATATTCCACCAAAAGCTGCTATTATGGAACTTAAGAAAATTCTGGGAAAAGTAATCATCTTTCAGTAGGGAATATTTCTTAGAGGTAGGGACTGGAACTTGATTTGCAAAACTGAGGATATATCAGGGACAATACAACATAGGTAGATTTCCAAAGAAATTTATGAAAATATTTAGTATGGAAGATGTGAATTCAGTAGTACGAACTTGGACAGAATTCTCATGGTTAAACTAAACAGAATTATATTTCACAGGAAAATGTGCATTTAATTGAAAGTTTTGAATCACATCCAATAACTATTTCAGATCATGCACTGATAAAAATCTAAGATAAAAAAACACAGGGTAATAAAATAAAAATAAGACAATGGCACCATACCATCTACCTGTTAAAGAGATCAGAATTTAAGGAATTGGTAGTGGAAATTATTGAAGAGTTATTAGAGAAGAAAGAAATATCTTCACAAGTTACAGCTGTTACAGCTAGTGACTGAGATTAAATGAAAATGGAGTTTAAAATAGGGCAGAAATAAAAGAGGAGGAGATATGGTTAAGAAATAACAGGAATTACTTAGAGGGGCTGACAAAGGTTAAAGTACTGCAGAACAGGGGGAATCTCAGAGAACAGAAGAGGCATAAACAGTGTGTGCTAAAGAGAAAATAAGGATCTAGTTAAACATGCTTGAGTTTAGAATGACTGCAGTTAAGCAACTATTTTTTGATAATAACTTCAGAGCACTAAAACCTTTAGCACAATGACTTGGGCAACAAAAAGTTGAAAGGATTGTCACCAAACTTAGGGAGCCTATAACAAGAAAAATAACCAGAGATCCTGTAGAGATATTTCAAATATTTTGGAAATTTTATGAAAATTTGAATAAAGCAGAGAAACTTGGAAATCAAGAAAGAGCACAAATAGAAATATTTAAGGAATATTTAATTATGTCAAGGTTGGAGGTACACTAACAGTTAAGACAGGAGGAATGAGATAAAAATGATGACATATAATCAATCTTCAGGAAAGTTTCCAAGAAGAGATGGTGTTCCTCTGGAAGTTACGAGGGAAGAAAGTGATAAAGATCTGGTCTGTTTTGTTTAATGGCATTTAAGAGGGGAAACACCATGATCTTGGAAGAAAGTTACAGATTCTAAAATACTCAAGGTTGGTAAAGACCCATCAGACTCCACTTCATAAGGAAACTGAGTTGGTATAAATATTAAGATGTTTACCTTACAGACACATGGTGTAGGCTTTCATTCTCAAATGGGATAATTGTCTATGCTTAAAATGGCCCACAAAACAAAGATAGCTTAGTACTAATCTATGAACCATATAGAGACCCATTCCAATTTTAAAACATGATTATAAAGTGTTTATGTCTATACAAGCTAAAAGAATGGCAACAATATTGCTAAAACTGACAGATATGGATCAATGTGGTTTTGTGGAGGAAAGGCAAACATTTGACAACATTAACAGAAAAATTATAATCCAGGGAGAAGTAGAATGCAAGAAAATACTGCTGCTGTTGGTGGGTTTTGATGGAGTGAAAGTATTCAACACAGTAAGTTGAGACTTTATAAGTAGGGCAATGGAAGCATATGTATTTCCCAATACAGTAATAATGTTAATTAGGAGGATGTATGAAGGATCGGAGGCAAGAATTAAAGTGGGAAGATTCCTCTCTGATAAGTTGTGTTTGAACAGAGGAACCAGACAGGGATGCTCTACTTTCCTGTTATCTGCTTTATATTTAAAGACACTGGCAAAGAAAACAAGGGCCTCAGAAATGCAAAGATATAATTGTTATAGTAATTAAGAAAAGTTGGCTTTATTTTCAGATAATGATGTTTTCTACATGATAAATCCAGAAAAGGACATCTCAGTGTAGTTGAACATTTTGAGACCGTTTAAAGTCTTTTCAGGACATAATATTAATGAAGACAAAAAAAAAGGATATAGCTGTAAATTATGTACCCACACACATTGGTTCAGCAATATATAACTTATATTTATGGTGACACGATAAGATGAAGTATTTAGGAGAATGGATTAAAAAGGCTTCTGTTATGGAAGCTAAGGATATGTGGGAAAAGACTAAACACAAGACTAATCAAATATGGAGAAACTGAAAGGTATTATTTATAGATATGGATTGTAAGATATAAGCTGTGAAATGTTTTTAGTACAAGCTGTGAAAATGTTTTTAGTTCATTTAGCTTTATGCATGTATCAGACATATTTTTATCAACCAGAGGAGCAATTGTAAACAATAATTAATAAAGAGTTGAATGAATTTATCTGGGTGGGGAAGACGGCACAAGTTAAGTGAGATAAGTTGATCCTTCCAACAGAACAAGGTGGATTACGACTACCTGATTAGAATGGATATTTTAGAGCTATGCAGTTAAAGCTCACATACATAACACAAAAAGAAGATTATAATTCAATGTGGAAAGAGATGATGATGATAAAAGTGGGGGGAGTTCAAGAAAGAAAAGTGTTATTTTGGATGCAGATCCTTAAGGGGAATAGTAACAACCATACAGAATATTACATTCATGCAGTAGCAAAAAGTATTCTAAGAACTAAGCCAACATAAGAATGGAGAAAGGAGATTTTGCCAATATGGATGACTGCAAGTAGGGATACAGAAAATAGGCAAGAGGAAACTGGAATTTTACTGGGGAAAACTGGCAAAGGAACCAAGGTAATGGGAACAAATAACCAGAAAGGGAAAGGTAACAGAGTGGGAATGAGGCCAAGAAGACTCTTGGCCTGCAGGCTACAGACTGCCTTCCCTACCAGAATTGATATTAAAGTACAGGCAAACAGAAAGGCATACTGGAATTTTAAGTGAAAGACCTGCTCTGGTAGACTTTTTACTTGAATCTAGAACAGAAATTGCTGCTTAAAAGGGATTAACAGTAGAGCATATGGACAACATTGCATGGTAATGTTCTTTTTACTTCTCCAAATCTTATATTGCATGGTGACTGTAAGAATCAGAGGATGTTAGAAAGGATTGGGAAAACAGACTGAAAAAGCAATTTACAAGAGGACACTGGGATAACACATGTATCGTTCCCAAGTATGCAAAAAATGTCGAGAAGGTTTAGGATCTTTGTCTTTGGGGTTGCAAAGGTAATTTATACCCCAAGCAGACTTTAAAGAAAATTTTGGAGGTGTGATGGGGAAGAAAGAGGTAACTAATAACATTAGTTTTGGGAGTGCAATGAGTTGCCAGATTTTTAAAATTCCCTACACAGTACTCTGTTAGAAATATTGGGTGAGTAAATTATTTCTTTGAGCTGGGATACAGGCTCTGAACTGCCAAGAATATTAAGGGCCTTATTAAGTTTAATTCTGTTGGCTGCCAAAAAGCAATTATTAAAAAAATGGAAATAAAAGTCTAAACAGCTGTATTTAAAGTACTAAATATTACGAAAGAGATAAAAGAACTGGAAAAAAGTCTTCAGAAAAGGAAAGGAGCAAATTACATATAAATAAATGGAAACTATGGAAACAATACATGCAGAATGATGTTCAGGAGCGTGGAGGTTTAAGGGAAGTCAGGAATTGAGCAATTTATACCATGTTGGACTGATGGTAGGTACAAAGAAATAATGCACATAAAAAGAAAAAAATGTTAATATTTTTTTCTTTTCTATTAATGTAAATGCCTATGTCTTAACTGATAATTTAAATTCAGGTGTTTAAAAAGACTACTTTAGAAGGGTTCAAGATACAGAATGATGCAAGGTATCAAAAGCCTAAGTAAGACCTAGGTATACACCACCTGTTGTTAGTCCTGTATCAATAAGCAGTTGTAATCTAATAATAAAATATGACCAAATTAGTCAAGTTGACCTACCAGTAGTATCTCTATGTTGCCATTTATCAAAGGTATCATGGCCTCTATTGTGGATGTCCTTCACATACATTCTGGACAGTTGAGAGGCAGGAAAGGCGAGTGTAAACGTAAGGGTCAGTGTTACACTACCTTCCTGAACAAGCTCACAAAGTGTTTATGGCTTTAAAAGCTGATAAAACACACAGCATTTTTTTTTCATTTTTACTGTAACTAGTAGTACATGCAGCGGATAAAGCTCTATACACTACAAACAATGAGTAGTTCAATGATTGCTAACCTAATATTGGGTGTTCTTGATATGCTAAAGAGGCGAATTTATTGGCATCCATGTCTCAAACATATGATATTAGGTTAGAGCTGGCAAACCACTCATAATCCTATACTAAACTCATAGGTCTATAATTCTGAATAGCAGATTTCCTTCCTTCTTAGGTACTGAAATTACACAGATCTTTTCCAAGCTGAAAGAACTAATTCATTATATAAAAAAACTACTAGACACTGGGTAAATTACATCAACTAAATTATTGGAAATATTAGCAGAAAGCAAACTATCCGTACAAAATGTGCTACGTTATGCAAAACAAAAGAAACATACCTGATTTTTCTTGTATTTTTGCCCTGTCTCTCTCATACCTCTAAACTGTCCTTTTGCATTGTTCCCGCATTCAAAATTAAAAAAACAGCAATGGAGATTTTCCTTTCTCCACTGCTTGCTTTCCGAAGCACTGATGTACTGTGTAAGCATGGGAATGCAAGTCATATGCATGCGCAGTACATCAGTAAGCAGAAGAATGCAGAAACAACATAGAACACCATCACGGCACTGTTATACAAAGACTTACTTAAAATAAAAGTAAGTAATTTCTTTTTTAAATTATGTCATTGTATAATAGCAATAACTGACTTGTGGGTGTGGGTATAGTGAAGGTTCACCCATGGTTGCCTTTGTTTAATCACTTGGGTTTTGCCCTTGTGATTAAACCACACTAACCATGGGTAAATCTTAAAAATACCATACCAACTTGTCGGTTATTGCTATAATAAATGCTGACAGGAAATAAGCAAACAAGGTATGCACCAGTGTTGTTTTATCATCCATAGATGTTAAGTATAAACAACAACTTCCATCAGAAGTTCAACTACTGATTAAAAATGCTGCTAGCACATTTAACATTATGTTTAAACAGCAGGGCATCACTGCAATGCTACTTGACAATACCTCTCTACAGTTGTTTTTCTGTTTTGACAACCAAATATGCAAGAAAACGTGGATCTTTTGCTTAATGGGCACAGAGTAAAAGATTTTCAATACCACAGTTGGTGCCATTTAGTACTATAGTAGTACAATGATTCTAATGGAACTAACTGAATCCTACACATGTGAAACTTATAGGTTACTGTTTCAGCTATGGTTACCTACTGGCATATACCTGGAAATAGAACGGTACCCCTCCCATCATTACACAGTTCTAAGCCTACAACATCAAATCTTGTCTAGCAGAAAGTTCACTACAAACAGTTAGTACTGGTGAAGTAGGATGTTCAGCTTCAGAGCCTTATAAAAAACACAGGAAAAGCAAATGAGCAGGCAGAGCTACCACAACGTGTCAAACTTCAAACACTAAAAGCACAGCTATGGCCTTAAAAAAATACAAAAACAAATGCAGTCAGAAGTACTGTTACTTTATAAAATAACAGTTTAGATACTGTTAGTAATGTGCATAACTACTAACAAAAGCCATAAACCTAGACCCACCATGGATAAATCGGAGGACAAACTCTATGGTGCCATTCATGAAACACAGCAAAAGAAAGGTACATGGGACACTGAGGAGTAATCCAGATTATGGAGGAGTTCACAGACTTATTCACTTATTTTCTGATATCAGTTTATCCTACTGAGGGTAGCAGGGAGAGCTGAAGAGTCAAAGATATTGGCTATAAATGACATAATCAAAAATAATTAATACAGGCTAAGAAACCAGTAGATTGCAGGACACACACACACAACAACAACATCCAGCAAAAACCCACACAGACATGGGAAGAACGTGTAAAACCCCACACAAAAGGCATCCCATCTGCAAAACACACTAGAGAAAGAAATGTTGTGAAGCAGCAATGCTTACCTCTGTTACAGTGCAACACTATACATTAGTTAAATTGGGCAAAATACAGCATGAAGTAACTCTGTTACTGGTTCAGTATCCTCTAAATTTGCATACAAGGTGTGATGGAAACATTCATTTGTTTCCTTCACCAGTAATTCACTTTATCCAGTTTATGGTCACTGGGGAGCCACAGTTTATCCCATCATTCACAGTATCAAAGGCAGAGAACCCATCCTGGATTAGTACACCAGACCATCCCAGCAGACACACACACACACACACACACACACACACACACACACACACACACACACACTGTTGATGTCAAGCAGCAGCTATTATTACTTAGCCTTACCTTTACGTCTCTGTGAATTATGTTGTTATCATGGCAATAGCGGAGTGCTTCCAGTATCTGTCGCATGTAATGGCTGTCAAAATGAAAAAAAAAATTTAAAACAATACTCTAATTCTTAAAACAAAATATATGTAATATCAATGAGTACAACATATATAACAAGTAAAAAAAAATAATTTATAACAAGACATGCATTTATCAGCTCTAATCCACATTAATAAATGAACAGTTGTGAACACATCCTAGCCCACCAGTCAGTCAGTCAGAAACCATATGCATTGTGAACTGTTTTACTTTTCTTAGGAAACAGGCAAAAATTAAGGTAGAATTAACTAATGGCCATGCATTATGAGAAGTCTGATAACATGCTGCTGCTAAAAAATATTGCCCTTTTACTTACTTACAGATTTTTCACAAGGAATGAATGCAAGTCATAGACTGTATTTTAAGATGCTGTTTTGCACAAAAAGGAAGGGACTCCGTATTCTGGTTAACTGACATGCTGTGTTCTGACTCTGACATGCAGGACAAGAAAAGCATTACAGGGAGTTTACCAGCTTTTTGAACCAAGGCTCTGCAGCATAAAGGGACAGACAACTGAAGTGACATGGATGACCAGACTTTAACAGTTTTGGTACTGAAGGAGTGGTCAAGGGGTAGGGTGGAACTTAGCAGCTTGAGTCAACTCGCCCATCCTGAAAGAGGAGGGACTGGGCATACTTTTATGGATGAACTACTGGTGAAGACCAAGATGCTGTAGGTGTGGACAAATCCACAGTTAAACCACCAATTAAGACCAGGGTCATGGGGCTGTGCTGTTATAAGGGTAGGGCTTTAGTTGAGTTGCACACAGAGGCATGGAAAATTACTTAGTAAGCCCACTGCACACCTTCGCACACAAGTTACGGAGACGTGCAGAATGAGATAAAGGAATAAGATACAACAAGAAAATCCCTAACACAATTAGATGGTGGCTTCATGATCACTTCTCACCCCGTGGGATGAATGGACCATAGACAGTTCTTACTCAGCAGTGAACGAACCAGCCATATGGATCATGAGGTGCTGATGGCTGGCATACACTGGGGACCAGAAAAAAACTAAATGCTTTTTGTAGCATGTCAGCCAGAAGGCACAACACTGTGGTTCTGTTTTCAGTCCTGATTACCCTGGTTTGTAAATGGACAATGAGTCAAAAAAGACCAGAAAGGATATGATAAGATAGAGGTGTGAGCATAGCCACTCTACGGTGCAGGAGAACAGTTCAATGCACAATTAACTTATGCTGATGAGGAGAAATGGACATGATTATTTCATGCAGGCCAGACAATACGCCATTACTTCACCAAAATAAAATCACAGAAAGGCATTACAGTAGCAAACAATGGCAGAGCTGACTTATGCTTTTGCTCATTTCATACGTTGGTCTAGGTCTGCACCACTGAGCAAATTCAACTAGGAAGAGCTTGTGGCCTTCTCATACAAAGTATGCTTTCACTGATCATCTGTATACCTCTCATTAGTAACACTACTCTTTGGAAAGAAAGAATGCCATACAGTGGTCTTCTTCAGAGGCATAACTAAGATGGATCTAAAACTCAGTACACCATGGAAAAATGTCAAAGCTTTTACTCACTTTTTTAACTGTCACACAGAAGAGTTATTTACGTGTATGCAGATAAAACCTTGTATATATATATATATATATATATATATATATATATATATATATATATATATCGATAGATATATATATATATATATATATATATATTTTTTTACAGACATACACACCGGCCCTGAGAATCCATGTCTATCACAAGTTGCACTTACTTTCACACATGCAAACACATAATGACACTGCGCTGACAATCCGAGTCTATTATGAGATATGGACACAAACATGCACACAGCAAACTTACCTATAGGTAAACTGGAAATGACAATTCACCTATGCCATACCTTTGGGGTGTTAAGAGGAAGCCAAAGCATACAGATTAACCCACACACAGAAACAGGTGGCATACAGGCTTCCACAGAAGAAGCCACAGCTAGGAATTCAACCAGAGCCATTTGCTGTGAAATTGCAATGCATATCCAGGCCAACAATTAGCTACTTTCATACACATCTTGCTCCTATTAGACCACCAAACACAGACACTTGTATACAAAACTGATGCTTGTTATGGAAAATGCAAGAAATAATGGCTAACTTGCCATACACAATCATAAGCCAGAGCAATTCTAGTTTTACATATTTTTTACCATATTACAATATATTGTGCGACATTACTTCTGCATGCCATTACACAGATTGCATTTTAAGAGTAAACAAACAGCAGGGGTAAGTCACTTGCATCCACAAATGTCTTCCATTCTCATCAATTACAGCCTCTTTATTGACTGTTTGCACCACTGACATACAACTGTGATAAACAAAATAATAATGATAATGGTCATAAAAGTAAAGTATCCTGACTTTGCACAAATGCACACTAGGTTTGAAAAGCCATATTGGTGACGGTTTAAAATGAGCAAATGGCAAGGTTCAGTTACTCGCATCCACAAGCAGCTCCCACCCCTGCCTAGCAGGTACAGTCATCACTTCAGATGTCTGTGATAAAAAATAATGGCCACGTAATGCACTTCAACTTTGTCCCGTGCATAATTAATGTTGCAACTGGTCTAATGAGCAAATAGAAGCCCAGCAATAATATTTGCCTGTGTATATTTCAGATGTCTGACTCAAACAAACAAATAAATTAAACAATCACTCTCTTTCTTCTTCAGAATCAGGGACAAAGCCAAAAATAATTTGAAAGAGGGGAACCAAAATCTGGGACATATCTGAAATACTGTTGTACAACTGTGCAGAGATGAGTGTGTTAATTTCAGACAAAGACAGATCTCACCCACACCAGCCAGTTCTGGCCACTACAGTGGAGAGAATTAACAGGTTTTGCACAGCCAGGATTTTCTAAAGGATATAGGTTCATAGGTTCGTACTAGGCTATCTGCCCTAAGGCATTTATAAGCCTAGCCAGAGTGTATGTGGCTTACACCACCCCTTAGGATGAGAATACTATGCCCTTTTAGGGTTTAGTTTACTATGCCTCTGTCTAGTAGTGACACAGAGATGACCCCCGGTGTAAACCTACCATCTCCCATCCACTCGTCGAGATTTCTCTTGAATAGAGTCAGTGAGGGGCTCTGCCTAACATGGACTGGGATTCTGTTCCAGAGTGTAGGGAGCCTCTGGGTTATGAATCTGTCCCTCCAGCACGTCCTATTTATTTCTGTGTTGAGGTTTAAGTCACTTGTTCTCGTGGCTCTGATGGATTTGGATTTTCTGAGGTGGAGCATGTCCATTAATTCAGGATTGGACATGGCCTTGTACGTCAGGCACAGATCACCTCTGAGTAGGCGGTATGCGACTGAATAGAGCTGGAGTTTTTACAGTCGGGCAGCATATGACATATGTTTAAGACCCTTTATCCGCTTGGTGAGGAACTTTTGGGGTCTTTCCAACTGCTGCAGGTGTCGGGTGAGATACATCCCAAATGGGGCATTGTACTCAATCATTGGCCTGATAAGAGAAGAGTACAGGGGCACAATGACCTCTCTTGATCTAGATGTGAAACCCTTCATGATAAGGTGGGCAATATAGAAGGTCTTCCTAACCACTTTGGCAATGTGAGTGTCAAATGAGAGGTTACTGTCAACCTGGGTCCCTAGGTCCCCGATTACCTCTTTCGTACTTAATGGATTACCACCTATGTGGTAATTTGTCGGTACTTTGTTTTTCCCAAAGGGTATGACTATACATTTTTTGGCGTTCAGCTTAAGGCCATGGCTCTGGCACCAATTATCCGTTTCTATGAGGCCTCTCTGAAGGATGTTTGTGTCCACTGGAGTATCAATTATGGTGCCCAGTTTGCAGTCATCTGCGAACTTTGTCAGCCACAATCCTCCTATGTTTGCCTGTACCTCATAAAAATAAATGCCGAACAAGAGGGGGCCCAGGACTGAGCCCTGTGGGACACCGCTTGTGACTGGCTTAGAGTCTGACATAGCTCCAGCAACTCTGACCCTGTGGGTTCTGTCCTTGAGCCAGTTTGCAACCCATCTTGTGACATATGGGTTTACATTTAAGCTGGTGAGTTTGTCTATGATGCCCGAGTGGGGTATTGTGTCAAAGGCTCAAGGTAGGCTGTGTGAACTGCCTTACCCTCATCAATGGCCTTAGTGACTGTTTCAAAAAGTCGACCAAGTTCAAAAGGCAGGATCTGCCCTTGACAAAGCCAAATTGGGTAGGATCCAATGTCTGTAGGTCCCCAATGTCTTTGTTTATGAGTTCCATAATGATCCTCTCCATAGCTTTGCAGACCAGGCTCGTCAAGCTTATGGGGCGGTAATTTCCAGGGTCCGTAGAAGCACCGCCTTTGTGAAGTGGGACCACTGTTGCCGTATGCCACTCTTTGGGTACGTATCCTGTAGTAAGGCTAAGATTAAACAGCAGCCTTATTGTGTGGGTTTAGTTCCTCTTGGAGTTCATGTAGTACACAGCCCGGGACACCATCCGGTCCCATTGACGCTGTGTTTTTAGCTTTAGAGAGGGTGGCTCTCACCTGGGCATCTGAGATGTTAGGGAGGCTACACTCTGCTGGGATAGTTGTTTCTCCTTTTGGGGGAGAGGGGGAGGAGAAATTTGCACTGATCCTGTCTGCCAGAATGTTGGCAATGTCAGTGGGTTCAGTGTATTTTGTGTCATTTTGGACTAACTCTGAGCATATCTGGGAGTTTCCACCCAGGTTTCTAACATAGCTAAAGAAGGCCTTGTGATTGTCTTTTGTGTCTTTTGCGATTTTTCTCTCAAAGTTGGCCTTGGATGATTTTATGAGTGATCGTAGTTTTTTGCTAGTACTGATCAGAGACGCCTTCCCTTTTAGGGATTTTGCTCTGTCATGTAGTAGCTTCCTCCTCCTGTTGTAAAAGTTTGTTTATGGCTGGGGTCCACCAGAGCGGGCGCCTGCCTTTGGGGGAATGGGTCTTGGTTTTATTTGGGATTGCATGATCCATGCATTCTTGAAGGTGCCCATAGAAGGCATTTGCAAAGGATTCAGCCGTGTGGGTTGTGGTTTCCACTGGCCCAGGGGCTTTGAAGGATACCACTTCAGTCTTAAGAAGTGTGAAGTTTGCTTTTGAGAAGTTCTTCACTGTGGTCTTTTGTGCAGGGGGTGGGGGCGGGATGTGGATTTCCAGTGAGATTAATTTATGGTCTGATCTTACCAAAGAGGGATATACTTCTGGTGTGGAGAATTTTGTCCCCATGTTTGTGATGATCAGGTCTAGTATATTGTCTCCTCTTGTGGGAATGGTGACTAGTTGTTCCATTGCATTTGAGTTTATGAATTCTAGGAACCTTTGGGCTAGGGTGTTGGGGCTTGAGTAATGTTCCCAGTCTATGTTTGGGTAGTTGAAGTCTCCCAAAATGATGGTATTTGGAGAGACATTCATACTCTCCAGTGTCTTCAGGAAGGCTGTGTGGGGTTTGAGAGGGTGGTTTGTAGCATGCTACAAACTGTAAGGCAGTTTTGCCTATGGTTAGTTGCACCTGGATAGTTTCCGATGCTCCGTGCGTTGCCACTAACCTGGAGGTGTGGGTATCTTTGATGAAAATGGATACTCCCCCTCCTTTTGTGGTTCAGTCCAAGTTTTGGGGCCAGAAAGCATGATATGAGGTAAAACCTGATAGTGCTGGGGTGCTCTCAGGAGCCTTGAACCAGGTTTCAGTCACTGCACAGACATCAATGTTCTCCATACTGAGGAGGGCTTCGAGGGCGTGCATCTTGAGGTTTAGACTTCTGGCATCGAGCAGCATTACCCTTAGTTTTTTTCCACTTGTGTTTTCTAGGGAGGTAGGTTTGTCATTTGAGCCTTGCCTAAAAAAGGCACTATGGGGTGGCAAGAGCCTTGGCCAATATCTGGAAGCCCAGGTGTGACAGGTGCAAGCCATCCCTTGCGAAGCAGCGTGGCTTGTCAAGCATGTCATCCCAAGCAGACAGACATTGGATCCCCTTAGAATGACACCAGTAATTAAGCCAATTGTTAAAACTGATCATTTTGTCTTTGTACTGTGGCATCATTCTTGGTGAGGGTAAGATGCTGCTCAGGGTCAGGGTCATACCGGCCTGGGCTACATAATCAGAGAGCTCCTCTATGTCTCTTTTCATGTAGTCCAGGGAGGTACGTCTCAGGTCGTTCACACCGGCATGTACAATGACTGAGTCATATTTGTACTTGCTGTGGAGTGACCTGAGTGCTTGTGTTATGTGGCGGATTCTAGCTCCCGACAGGCAGCTTACTGTGACCTTTTCCTTGTTCAGTCTGGTGAGCGGGACGTCAGTGTGTCTGACTATGGAGTCACCTATTACGAGTGTGTCTGGCATGTTGTTTGGCCTTAAGGGCTGTGACTGTTTAGCACACTGACTTTGTGAACTATGTGTTGCATGTGCTATGTCTTGAGGTGGTGGTTGCTTGGGTGTCTGCTTCGGAGGCCTCTGTTGTTTTGGTAGATTTTTAATCTGCGCCTCCGAGTATGTTTTTGTGTGTTTATGTGTTTGGTTTGCTGTTGTGATAGTTCTATGTGAGACTGGGTTTGTGGTGTGCGTGGTTACCTTCACCTCCTGACTGGTCTTGCCAGTTCTGAATTGAGAGAGGTCAGCCTCCAGTTTGGCTATATAGTTGCATCTCTCGCATATATTTGTATTTGTTGGGAGGAGGAGAGGGTTGTCTATGTACATGAGGCAATTGTAACATTGCCTCAAGATTCCCAGATTCACCAGCTGAACAGGAGAGGACGCCAGCAACTGACCCTTCGACATCCTAGAAATAGTGAAAAAGATTGCTGTGTAACTGAGTCAGAAAGGACCTATAGGGAGATGTGTACTCAACAGAATGTAGGTGAATGAAGTACTTTCTTTTGTTTAAGAGTGCTTTACCTGTATAAAAATGCTTTAGGAGCAAGTGCTGAGCTTTTCAGATAGAGTATAGGCTGTTTAGATTGCAAGTAGAACAGTTCTAAGGGAAAAATTGAAGAGCAGACTTGGCGGAGCCAGAAAAAGTTTAACCTTGTTTAACCAGCGCTGCGCTATGCGCACGACCGCACAAAGCCGTGCAGAGGCGGATTTTAAGCAGTGAACTACAAAAGAGCTAGGAATGGTCCCAAAAGTACAGTTTTGTACCTACCATAAATGTAGATGTCCGATAGATATGCAACTGCAGTCATAACATATGGGTTGTCCTGCCTCAGGCAGCCCTCGGTCAGCTGGATTCCAAAGTCTGGGTCCGACGTCGGCTGATGTCACATTTCTCTCCGACGTCAGAGCGGCTGGAGTATATAAGCATCAGCCGACGCCATCTTCTTCACTGTTTCTTGCCCCAGATGCCAGGTGCTTCCAATGAAGGCTGTAATCAAATTGGAAGATAAAAATAGGTTTCCAGACAATAAATAAGCAATAAACAGATACACCATAACAGATATCCCCAGCTAAGGATAATAGGGATAGGAGTGGACCCAAGGCATAGAGGGGAAGGAGGGAGGGAAAACCCGACTGCAGTTGCATATCTATCGGACATCTATATTTATGGTAGGTACAAAACTGTACTATGTCCTTCAAGAATGCAACTGCAGTCATAACATATGGGTTGAATACCATAGCTTAGCTGGGGGAGGTGGTATGCTCTAAGAAAAGGATGGTGTAGCTATCAATCCCTGCAGGACTGCCGAAGCAAAACCTGCTCTGGATCTGGAATATAAAGGGAGGTTGTAGTGTTTGGAGAATGTATGCACGGAGCTCCATGTAGCAGCTTCTAGAATGTCTTTTGTAGGCACCCCTCTTAAGAATGCTGTAGAGGTGGCTGTAGCTCTGGTGGAGTGTGGTCTGACATTGGCTGGTACACTCTTTCCATGGAAGGAATAACAGAATCTGATGCAATGCCCAATCCATTTTGAAAAAGTCTGTTTGGAAATTGCTTTTCCTTGTACTCCAGGGGCGTAAGCTACAAAAAGCTGATCATACTTCCTACTGGTCTTGGTTCTGTCCAGGTAGTAGCGAAGTTGTCTGTGAATGTCCAAGGTATGCAACAGTCTTTTCCCTTTGTTCTCAGGATTGGTAAAGAAAGTAGGCAGATGAATTGCTTGATTTAAAGAAACCTTAGATACCACTTTTGGCAGAAAGGTAGGGTTGGTTCGTAAGGAGACCCTGTCTCTGTGAAAAGGTTATAAACGGTGGTATTGCCATTAGGGCCTGTAATTCTGAAACCCTTCTTGCTGAGGTAATTGCCAACAGGAAAGCTGTCTTCCATGAGAGAAATTGTAAGTCCACCGAAGCTGCTGGCTCAAAGGGGGGTAGAGTCAGTTTTTCTAGGATAAAGTTGAGGTCCCAAGCTGGTACTGGATCCTTTCTTGGTGGCTTTATATTCTTGATTCCCCTAAGGAATTGCCTTAACAAAGGATGTGAAAACACAGGCGGATCAGTGTTGTATCTAGCTGAAATAGCTAAAGCATGTATTTTTATGGAAGAATATGAGAGTCCATTCTGTAGCATATCTGCCAAGTATTCCAGAATGAGTGGGATGTTCAATAATGATGCATCATGACCCTTGCTGGTATTCCAAATGCTGAATCTCTTCCATTTTGCTGAGTAAACCTTTCTGGTGGATGGTCTTCGGGCTTCTGTTAGTATCCGCTGAACTTCCTTAGAGAGATAGATTGAGGTTATTCATGGGATTTCCCAAGCTGTTAGCTGCAGCGTCTGAATGTTGGGATGTACTGTCTTGAAGTTGTGTTGAGTCAAAAGATGGGGCCATTGGGGAAGGGCCCACTTTTTGTTGTGACATATGCTCCGTAGTAGTGGGTACCAGTGTTGTCTTGGCCAGTCTGGAGCTATTAGGATCCCCTTGGGCTTCTCTGCTTTAATCTTTAGTAATACTGTGGTCATCAGTGGCAGAGGTGGGAATGCATAGATTTTTAGGAAGTTCCAGTTGAATGAGAGAGCATCTATTCTCCATGCTTGTGGGTGATATGTCCTTGAACAGAACTTTTGTAGATGATGATTGAGGTGGGAGGCAAATAGGTCTACTTCTGGCCTGCCCCATGTCGAGGTGAGTCGTATGAAGATTTCTGGATGTAACCTCCACTCGTGGGGGTCCAGGAAATTCCTGCTTAGGTTGTCCGCCAGCACATTGTATTTGCCTGGAACAAACTGGGATTGCAACTGTATGTTTAGGCTCAGTGATTTTTCCCAAAGATTCATTGTCAGTCTGCAAAGGGGGTAAGAATGGGTGCCCCCCTGCTTGTTTATGTACCACATCACAGTGGTGTTGTCTGTCCGTATTAGCAGGTGGCCTTGCTGAAGTTGTTGTCGAAATGCCTCGATGGCATGCATTACTGCCAGCATTTCTTTTTGGTTGATATGCAGATGTGTTTCCTTTGGAGACCATTGTCCTTGAATACATCTGCCCTCCATGTGCGCACCCCATCCTAGGTCTGAGGCGTCTGTGGTCATGGTCTGTGTTATCTGAGGTTTTTTGAACGACATACCTGTGTTTGCCTGGCTTACCGAGGCCCACCATAAAAATTCCTTTTGTAGGCATGGAATGAGCGGTATGGTTGTCTCTAGGTTGTTGCTGTGTTGAGACCATAAGCTTTTCAGGTACCATTGAAGCTTTCTCATGTGTAGTCTTGCTAATGGAACCAGTAGAATACAGGATGCCAAGTAACCCAGGGCCTGTAGGAATCTCCTTGCAGTCATCTGGGTGAGCTTTGCCAAACCTTTGAAATAATGAGTTAACTTCTTTTGCTTGTCTTCTGTCAGGTAAGCCATTTGAGAGGCTGTGTCTAGTTTGGCTCCTAAGAAGGTTATTTGCTGGGATGGCTGAAGTCTTGACTTTTGGAAGTTGACTGTGTATCCCAGAGCCTGTAGCAATTGTATCACATAATTCAAGTTTTTTGTCAAAATCAGTTTGTCGTCTGCTTGTATGAGGCAGTCGTCCAGGTACGGGTAAATTTGGATCCCCTGGAGCCTGCAATGAGCAATTACTGAAGCCAGGCATTTTGTGAATACTCTGGGCGCAGTAGATAAGCCAAATGGCAATGCTGAGAATTGATAATGCTCTGGCCCTGCAAGAAATCTGAGGTATCTTCTGCAGCTGTGTCTGATAGGGACATGCAGGTATGCCTCCTTGAGGTCCAGAGTAATCAGCCAAGACCCCTTGCCCAGCATGGGAAGGAGTTGCTGCAGAGTCAGCATTTTGAACTTTGGTACTATGAGAAAAGTGTTTAATGGGGACAAATCCAGTATTGGTCTCCATTGAGGTTCTTTTCTTGGAACAAGGAACAGTCTTGAATAAAACCCCTGGGCCTTGTTCTTGTTGTGGAACTTTTTCTATTGCTTTGATCTGAGCAAGCAGAGAAATTTGCTTGATAGCCTCTGACCTCTGGTTTTGTGGTAGGTTTGGCATGCCTTGTTTTCTTGGCAAGGTATGAAAGTGGAACCTGTAACCTTGGTCTATAATGTCCAAAATCCATTTGTCCTTTGTCAATCTGTGCCAATTGTCTGAAAACAGAGATATTTTTCCGCCCAAAGGAGCTTCTGTTTGCTCCTTGGTCAGCGGAAGTAGAGGAAAGTCATTGAGATTGTCCCTGTGGGGCAGGAGAAACCCCTGTGTCACTTCTTTGGTTTGCTGGTTGCCATTGTTGTCCCCGTAGGAACCTCTGTATTGTCCTCTTCCTCGGCCACGCCTGTTTTTGCCCTTTGAAATCTTTCAGGATTAGGAAAGGACCAGTTTTTAGAAGGCCAATTCCTGCTGAATCTGGGTGGCTGAACCTGGAGGAAATCTTTGACTGTCTGAACTGACTTGGCTTTTTCCTCAATGGACTTTAACACATCTTTAGCATTAGCACCAAAAAGCTTGCTCTTTTCCAAGGGTGCATCAAGAAGTTTTGCCTTAACATGATCTGGTAGAGGTTGTTCTTTTAACCATGCATGTCTACGAATGACTGCCCCTGTCATAGCTGCCCTACATGAAGCTTCCAATGCATCATATCCACACTGAAGAAAGTGATTGCTAACCTGCTGAGAATTATGTACAGCCTCCTGTAAAGACTTCCTATCTAAAGGTTCAGGAGAGGCCAAAGTTTTCTGTAAATCATCTAACAGGTAATCCTGATATTGAAACATATGAAAGAGACAATTGAGAGCTCTCATAGATAAAGTAGTGGAGGTGTAAACCTTCTTCCCCCATCTCTCTAATGACCTAGCTTCCCTGTTGGAAGGCAAAGGATTTTTGGAGGTGGTAGCTGAAACCCCTTTCGGTCCCTGTGAAATTGTTTCTAAATCAACAGCATGGGCCCTAAAGAAATGAGAATGTGTTTCTGGGACCCTATAGTATCTGTCAGGCTTGGCAGGAGCAGGAGGAAGAGTATCAGGGGTAACACTGGAGTCAGAGTATAGATCATCCAAAACATCAAGCACAGGAGGTATAGCTAAGGGCCTGTGTTGGGGCTTTTAAGGAAGGTTCAAGGCTTTCTGGAATCAGAATGTTCCTGGCCTTGCCACTTAAAATGTTCCCTCATGGAATGCAGAACATACCCAGAAGAAATAACCTCAGGAGGGAGGCCGAGGGATGGAGTCCTCTGCATCTGAGTCCTCATAGGTCTGGAAGGGCTCTTCCTGGCTATCGGAGTGAACAGAGTCCTCAGAATCTTCATCTGAAGGGAGAGGGTCAGAGGGTTCAACCCTGGGCCTCTTATCAGGAGGAGGCTGGGATCCTCTCTCAGGATGGGCCTGGGAACCTCTGATCATGGAAATTAAGTCTGCGGCCATAGTCATGATTTGTGTTTCAGGAGTAGGCTGAGGTAAGGCTTTAGCAGTAAGGTGCTTGGTCTTGCTGGCTGCCTTAGCACGTGTGTAGGCCTTGACAGACATGGACATGGGAGGCCTAGCAGCTCCACGTGCAGGAGTGACCTTATCCACAGCAATGGTCTCGGGCATTTCCTCGGTTTCAGTATCCGGAAGAAAATCAATAACTGGCGTCGGTGTGGTCTCCGGTATCGGAGGTATCGGTAACGCGGTATCTTCGGTTCGGAGCGGTGAAATAACCGCCTCAGAGGGAACCGGGGCACTCGCGGTAGGTTTTGGTGTGGTGTCAGAGGAAGACGCGGGCCGAGGATGTCGGTCCCGGTCTTTTCGTTTCTTAGGAGTTTGCGATGACGGTAGTTCCGACGGCATTGTATAATCGTATTTTTCACCGAAAAAGTCTTCAGCGAACTCCGCCCGGCGCCTGAGAGTGCACTTATTGAAGCGAGCACAGGCGGCACAGGATGAGACGTCGTGGTCTGGGCCAAGGCAAGGATGCAGTAAGAGTGGAAATCCTTATGAGGTATTTGTTTACCACAAGATAGACAATTATTTACTTTTTCAGTAATTTCTGACATCGGCTGAGGCAAGAAAAGGTCCCCAACGGGGTACTTAGCTTTTTTGATGACTTCGGATTCGAAGAATACAGGAGCTGACCGACCGGCACTTGCGAACTGCTTCTGCTTCGTTCACCGCGCGGCAAGAAAGACTGAAGAAGATGGCGTCGGCTGATGCTTATATACTCCAGTCGCTCTGACGTCGGAGAGAAATGCGACATCAGCCGACGTCGGACCCAGACTTTGGAATCCGGCCGACCGAGGGCTGCCTGAGGCAGGACAACCCATATGTTATGACTGCAGTTGCATTCTTGAAGGACATCAACCAATTACTACATCTTCTTGTGCTGAGGTCACTTCCCCCAAGGACAGGTAGGCTGCTCAAGGTTCCCTACTCCCACTGGTGAGCAAAGAAACTTCCTTCTATCCAAGTAAGGTAATGGACAACACAGGAACCACAGCCCAGAATACAGCAATGCCTGTATACTCGTCTAAACTAGTCGAGAAAGGTGGGAAAACAAGGATTATTTTTTTGTTTTTTTTTTGTAGAAATACACAGAAAATGCAGAGACAGTGATAAATTAGTTACACAGGCTAGCACACTTTAGTGGGCAGCCTCCACAGTTAAATTAAACAAACAAACAAGCAAACTTTCGATTAAATTCGACTAAATGTAACTTTAAGTGCAGATTTAAAAATAAATGCAGTAATCAGAAAAAAAAACAGTTCAGGCTAGTTGAAAGTAAGCAACAGAAGCTATTTCCAGTGGGAAAAAAAGCAAATATGCTTAAATCCAGAAGGTAGTCGCTTTTTCGAGTTCCTTGCTGCTAGGACCACTCTGTAAACCCACGTGGAGCTTGTCTGAGCAGTATAGCCAGAAAAAAACGCCCAGAGGCGGATTTTAAGCAGTGAACTACAAAAGAGCTAGGAATGGTCCCAAACAACCAATTACTACAGCGTCTTGTGCTGAGGTCACTTCCCCCAAGGACAGGTAGGCTGCTCAAGGCTCCCCACTCCCACTGGTGAGCAAAGAAACTTCCTTCTATCCAAGTAAGGTAATGGACAACACAGGAACTACACCACAGCCCAGAATACAGCAATGCCTGTATACTGGTCTAAACTAGTCGAGAAAGGCGGGAAAACAAGGATTATTTTTTCGTTTTTTCAGGGGGGGGTTTTGTAGAAATACACAGAAAATGCAGAGACAGTGATAAATTAGTTACACAGGCTAGCACACTTTAGTGGGCAGCCTCCACGGTTAAATTAAACAAACAAACAAGCAAACTTTCGATTAAATTCGATAAATGTAACTAAGTGCAGATTTAAAAATAAATGCAGTAACCAGAAAAAAAAAACAGTTCAGGCTAGTTTAAAGTAAGCAACAGAAGCTATTTCCAGTGGAAAAAAAAGCAAATATACTTAAATCCAGAAGGTAGTCGCTTTTTCGAGTTCCTTGCTGATAGGACCACTCTGTAAACCCACGTGGAGCTAGTCTGAAGCTCAAATGTATGTGATTCTTTAATTAGTGACTGCAGTCTGCAACCCTCAATGATTTACCATAAATTTTTATAAGGAACTCGTATGACACAAACTCAGGGAAATCTACGAAATCAGGAAAGTACAGCAACGTACCATAACAGCAGACATATTCTACTAAACACAATTGCAGTATTCCAGTACTTGTGGGTTACCTGATGAGGGTCACCTGACATCCAGCCGAGGTACTAAAGCCTGAAGGCCTTTTTGATATGCCATATATCTCGTAGAATTATAAATTTACACATTCAAATACCAGGCTACTCTATTTAAGATCTGCATGTTCTCTTTTCATTATAGTTCACAAGAGAGGGAAATATATCTGTTTCATAGGTGAATAATAGCCTAACTTCTCTGAAGGGCCATTTTAAGCCTAGTCAATAACTCAGGGTCAGAATCAAACCTGTACCTTGTGGTTATGAGGTGAAGTCCTTAACCATTATGCTAAACCCAACCCACTACTCCAGGCTGTACATTTCGCACGTTTTTCCCCCCATTTGTTAATTTGTTTCTTGAATGATACTTAAATACACAGACTATCCATGGGCTTGTTTTCTGATAAGGCTCAAGGTCTACAAAAACTACAAGTACTGTTGGAGATTCCTTGCTGGGTGAGGAAAGTAATCTGTTTTTTTGTCTGTGAGTTGCTTAAACTAATAGAGCTGCTTTCTGTTTTAACTGTTCTACTTTGTTTTCTATTTTGAGAAATCCGCTTGGTCTGGTGTTTAAAGTTTTTTTTTTAAATAGATGTTTTGCAAAATAGCATCTGTAACACTAGGCTGCTTTCTCATGGTACGGTATGGAGCATACACATGAAGTGTCCTTTCAATTAACAGTTCTACTCCAATTTGTTTGTACTGTCTTCCGGCCCGAGTTGTGTCACAAATCATCTGCAGACCAGTGTACCTACCCTGATTATGTACTCATATCAGAAGTGCATAAATAGCTAAATTACCAGTCTGTCTATAATGTCATCCTGACTGACTAACATGAGCTGTGGGTAGTGAATAAATAATAAGACAGTAAGCACAGGGGACTTTCAATGTGGCTACACACCATGTAACAGGTTGATTTGAACTCTTCCATGTGAAAACAGAAACTGAGGAAAAAAAGAGCCACTGAAACTGTCAGTTTGGGTAAAATTTGGTTACTGGCTAATAATTACCCTGCCTTGATACCAGAAAAGAAGTAATTTGGAGAACTTGACAGAAAACCAACCAGAAAAGGAGAAGAGAAAACTTCAGCAGGGAAGAATCTTGCAGCTGTTAAGCAAAAGCTGTTCAAGTTTCAGCTCTAGTACAGGAGATGGCTTCAGTAATTTAAAAGAAAAAATAAATGCAATCAGTTATTTGAAATAAATGAAACTCTGAAGGGATATATAAACTCAAACAATAAAAGCCTAGAAAAACAGAAGTCTTAGCTAGCTAGATGAACTTATAAAACTGCAAAAATCAGCTGGAATGAAGAAAAAGGTGGCTAAGTATGAAACTTCTCAAAAACAGCTGTTTGAAAAAATGGTAGTTAGAAGACACGAGTGCACAAAGAAAACCTGATTTTCTGCTCTACCAGAAAACCTGAAGTAAACAAACTGATGATTTCATTAAATTACAAATAAGCAACACAAAAGATGTTCTACATCAGGATTTGTTAAATGAAAGGACACATCATGTGTATACTCCAAACACTGGCATGAGAAAGCAGCAAATACCTACATTAGTAAAGATGCAATCATACCAGTTAATCCTGGCAAAACTGTGCCAGAAAGGAAAAGTATTAAAACTGAAGCTAAAAAAAGAGCAGACACAAGGAATAAAAATTAGGTGTATCCACAGATCTCTGGGCTTATTTTCATGACAGGCTGAGAAGCCTGGTGATCTAGGAAAAACTTGGAGTAGAAGTGCCGCTCCTTCGGATCGACAGGAGCCAAATTAAGTAGTATAGACATCTTCTATGGATGTCTTCTGGTCAAGTCTTGTTGGAGGTGATCCAAGAATGGCCTAGGATGTTGACTGTTTTTGGGATTCCCAGGAGAAACTGTAATATCCTAGTGAAACTGTGAACCAAAAGAAAGTACAGTTTTGTACCTACCATAAATGTAGATGTTCGAGTGCTCATACAGCTGCAGTCATTACAGATGGGTTATCCTGCCGTCAGGCGGGTCCTCGGTCGGCCGAATACCAAAGTCTAGGTCCGGCGTCGGTTGTCGTCACTTCTTCCCTGACGTCAGTGCGGCAGGGGTATAAAAGAGGCAGCCAACACCATTTTCTTCAGTTTTTCTTGCCCCAGATGTCAGGTGCCCCCAGAAGGAAGGCAAAACATAAAGTTATGCAAACATGCAATACAGAATAATCAAAAAACAGTAGTTGCAAGCAAATACACCATAAGAGAATACCCCAAATAGGTTGTATGATAAGGTGTTTGTCATAAGGCTTGTCCTAAGAGGGGACGGAGGGGGGGGTAACCTGGACTGCAGCTGTATGAGCACTCGAACATCTACATTTATGGTAGGTACAAAACTGTACTATGTTCATCATGCATACAGCTGCAGTCATTACAGATGGGAAGAATCCCAAAGCTAAGTAGGGGTGGTAGGCACTAAGTGGAACTAGGAGAAGCGAGGATGCCCTGCAAGACTGCTGTGGCAAAACCTGCTCTAGATTTAGAGAATAGTGGGAGGTGATAGTGCTTGGAGAAAGTGTGCACTGAACTTCAGGTGGCTGCTTCCAAAATGTCCTTGGTAGGGACCCCCCTGAGGAAGGCTGCAGAGGTAGCGGTGGCCCTGGTGGAGTTGGATCTGATGCATGCAGGCACAGTTTTTCCATGAAATGAGTAACAAAAGCGTATGCAGTGGGCTATCCATTTTGATACTGTCTGTTTGGAAATAGCCTTTCCTTGAGCACCTGCAGCATAGGACACAAAGAGTTGCTCAGATTTCCTGAATGGCTTTGTCCTGTCTAAATAGTAACGAAGTTGTCTGTGAATGTCCAAGGAATGCTAGGAATGTAGTAGTCTTTCCCCTTTGTTTTGTGGATTAGGATAAAAGGTAGGTAAAGTGGATAGTCTGATTCAAAGCTACACTGGATACTACCTTTGGCATAAAGGTAGGGTTGGTTCATAAGGAAACTCTGTCCTGATGGAAAATGATGAATGGTTGCACAGCCATGACAGCCTGTAGCTCCGAAACCCTGCGTGGTGAGGTGATAGCCAGAAGAAAGGCTGTTTTCCATGAAAGTATTGTAGCTCTGTTGAAGAAGCTGGCTCGAAGGGAGGAAGGGTCAGCTTTTCCAATACGAAGTTGAGGTCCCAAGCAGGGACTGGTGGTTTCCTTGGGGGATTTATATTCTTTGCCCCTCTGAGGAACTGCCTTAAGAGAGGATGAGAGAATAAAGGAGGATCTGTGTTGTATTGTGCAGAAATGGCTGAAGCGTGGATCTTGACGGAGGAGAAGGAAAGTCCATTGTTTAACATCTCAGCTAGGTACTGTAAAATTTGAGGTATATTTATTAACCAAGGATTCTGTCCCTTTTCTTGATTCCAGGCACAAAATCGTTTCCATTTTGCGGAGTAGGCTTTTCTAGTAGAAGGTCTTCTGGCCTCCAAGATGACATCCTGCACCTCCTTGGAGAGGAGAATCTGTTGGGAAATCAGGGAATTCTCCATGCAGCTAGATTTAAGGTTTTGAGTTGGCTGTGAAGGGTTTTGTAGTTGTGCTGGGACAACAGAAGAGGGACTAGAGGTAGGATCCATGGTGGGGAATGTGTCAGGCTCTTCAGGAGCAGATACCAGTGTTGCCTTGGCCAGTCTGGAGCAATGAGAATCATTTTCAGCCTCTCTGCTCTAGCTTTTAATAGAACTTTGGGCAGCAGAGGAAGAGGCGGGAAGGCATAGACTGTCAATGTTGTCCAATTGAAGGAAAGTGCGTCCACTTTCCAGGCCTGTGGATGATAGGTCCTTGAACAAAATTTTTTCAACTGGCAATTTCTGTGGGTAGCAAAGAGATCTATGTCTGGCTGTCCCCATGCCTGAGTTATCTTTGTGAAAACTTGAGGATGCAACTTCCATTCGTGTGGATCTGTCATATTTCTGCTTAGGTTGTCTGCCAGTGTGTTTTCCTTCCCTGGCAGGAATTGTGCCTGTAGTTGAATTTGCAATTCCAGTGCTGTGTTCCATAGAGTCATGGCTTGCCTTCACAGGGGGTATGAATGAGTTCCCCCCTGTTTGTTTATGTACCACATCACTGTGGTGATGTATGTCCTTATCAATAGCTGGCCTGGATGCAGTGGGTCTTTGAAGGTCATAATAGCATTTTGCACGGCTAACATTTCCTTTTGGTTGATGTGAAGGTGCTTCTCTTTTCGGGTCCATTTTCCCTGAATGCACTGATCTGTCATGTGTGCTCCCCAGGCGTAGTCTCAGGCGTCTGTTGTGATGCTTTGAGTTGCTTGAGGTACACAGAAAGGAAGACCTGTGTTTCTTTGGCAAGCTTGAGCCCACCACAAAAATTCCTTTTGAAGGCATGGAATGAGTGGTATAATTGCTTCCAAGCTGTGGCTGTGTTGAGACCATAAGTTTTTTAGGTACCATTGAAGTTTCCTCATATGCAGCTTTGCACATGGGATTAGTAGGATGCAAGATGCCATGAATCCCTGAGCCTGCAGGACTTTCCTTGCAGTTAGCCTGGTGAAAGTTGCCATTTTTCTTTAGTATTGAGACAATTGCCCTTGTTTGTCTGGCGTGAGGTAGGCCATCTGGGTGGTTGTATTCAAGCTGGCACCCAGGAAAATTATTTGTTGAGAGGGTATTAGTTTAGATTTCTTTTTGTTGACTGTGTATCCCAGGAAGTTCAACAGTTTTATTACAAACGCTAGGTGCTGCAGTAGTACGTCCTTGCTGTCCGCTTGGATCAGGCAGTCGTCCAGATATGGGTAGATTTGTATCCCTTGTAGTCTGCAGAATGCAATTACTGATGCCAGGTATTTCGTAAACACTCTGGGCGCAGTAGATAAGCCAAAGGGCAATGCAGAGAATTGGTAATGGGTTGAACCTGCAAGAAATCTGAGGTATCGTCTGCAATCTTGTCTGATAGGGACATGCAGGTATGCCTCCTTGAGGTCCAATGTTACCAGCCAAGACTCCTTGCCCAGCATGGGAAGAAGCTGCTGTAATGTGAGCATCTTGAATTTTGGCACCTGTAGATATGTGTTTAGGATGGATAGGTCTAAGATAGGTCTCCAATCTTTGTCTTTCCTTGGTGCCAGGAATAGTCTGAAATAAAACCCTTGACCTTGCTCTTTTGCAGGTACCTCGAATTGCTTTCATGTCCATGAGAGCTGAAATTTGTTTTTGTGCCTCTGCCCTTTGATTTTGTGGCAGGATTGGCATGCCTCTCATTTTTGGAAGGGTGTGAAAGTGGAACCTGTAGCCTCTGTCTATAATGTCCAGAATCCATTTGTCTTTTGTAACAATGTGCTAATTTTTAATTTTTTGAGAATAATGTCAGTTTTCTGCCCAAAGGTGCTGCCATTAAAGCTTTGCTTGGCAGGTGTAGGGGGAAGTCATTGTGTCTGTTTTTTAAAAGACTGTGATCTGTCTTCTCCACCTCTTGGGGATGGTGCTTGCCACTGTCTGGCTCTGAAAGATCCTTGAGGTTGCCCTCTACCCCTTGGGCATCTGTATCTTCCCCTTTGAGGTCTGTCCGTGGCTGGAAAGGACCAATTTTTTGAAGGCCAGTTCCTACTGAAAGGTGGAGGTTGTACCTGCAGGAAATCTTTCACTGTTTGCATTGATTTCGCTTTTTCCTCCATTTTCTTTAGTACCTCCTCAGCTTTAACACCAAACAATACATCTTTTTGAAGAGGTGCATCTAATAATTTAGCTTTGACATGATCTGGTAAGGTTTGTTCTTTGAGCCAAGCATGCCTACGTATAACAGAATCCTTAACAGCAGCTCTACATGAGGCCTCTAAAGCATCAAAACCACACTGCAAGGTATGTTTACCCACTTGCTCTGCACCATGCAACAAATCCTGCAACTCTTTTAAATCTGGTTGTTCTGGTTGTGTCATCTTGCTTTTCAGCTGAGATATCAAAAACTGTTGATACTTTAACATATGGAACTGACAGTTTAATGCCCTCATGGTTAAAGTGGCCGAGGTGTACACCTTTTTCCCCCACCTTTCTAAAGCTCTGGAATCTATCTCTGAAGGTAATGGGTTTTTAGCAGTAGAGGCCTTAATTCCCTTGGGACCCTGGGAAATAGTTTCTGGGTCAGCAGTATGGCTTTTATATAGGAACTGGTGAGAATCAGGAACCCGGTAATACCTGCCTGGTTTAACAGGAGCTGGAGGCAAAGAATCTGGATTAAGGCTGGCTTCTGTGTACACATCATCCAATATATCTAAAACAGGAGGGATAGCCAGGGGCCTATGCTGGGGGAGCAGAAGAAATTCCCTGAGCCTTTTCTTGGAATCTGAGTAATCTTGGCCTTCCCAGTGAAAGTGTTCCCTCAATGTATGCAGGGTTTCCCCAAAAGAGTAGTCCTCTGGGGGGGGGAGACCGAGGGAATAGACTCCTCTGCATCAGAGTCTTCGAATGGAGAATAGGCATAATCCTGGTCCTCAGATGGTTCTGATGTAATAGAAGCTTGATCTGAGGAAGGGTAGTCTTCCTCTAATCTGGGCCTTTTGTCAGAGGGGGGGTTGAGAACCCCTGATAAGAGTAATGAAATCCTCAGCCATTTTAAGCATCTGCGTTTTAGGCATGGTGCCTTGAGAGGGGGTCTGAGGAACCTGTTTTTTGGTTTTCATGGCTGCTTTAGATTTAATGAAGGCTTTAACAGAGAAGGAGGAAGGCCTGAAGACCCCTTGAGAAATGGCAGGCCTGTCTAAATTCTGAGTTTCCCCGCCAGGAGTGGCGTCGGTATCTGTAGTAGGAATGGGGGCCGAGGAGCCTGCGACCTCGGGTACTGAAGACACCGGTAATGTAGTGTCATCGGTACTCAGGGGCTGCGTAGGCACCTCGCTGAGTACCGGAGAACCGGTAGTCGGCCTTAGTGTGGTCTCAGTAGACGGTGCGGACTTCGTATGTCGGTCCTTATCTTTGCGTCTTTTGCTCAAAACTGGAGTCAGAGTATCCGACGACATAATATAATTAAATTTTTTGCCAAAAAAGTGAAGGGCGAACTCCGCCTGACGCTTAATAGCGTGCTTGTTGAATCTAGCACAAAAACGGCAGGCCGAGACGTCGTGGTCTGGGCCTAAGCAAGGTATACAGAAAGAGTGGAAATCCTTATGCGGTATTTGCTTCCCACATGAAATGCAATTATTAACTTTGTCTGACATCGGTCTGAAGCAAGAAAAGTTTCCCCAATGGGGTACTTAGCTTTCAAGAAGACTTCGGCTGAAATACTTTCGTAAATCTCAGGAGCTGGCCGACCAGCACTTGCGAACTGCTTCTGCTTCGGGCACCACGCAGCAAGAAAGACTGAAGAAAATGGCGTTGGCTGCCTCTTTTATACCCCTGCCGCACTGACGTCAGGGAAGAAGCGACGACAACCGACGCCGGACCTAGACTTTGGAATTCGGCCGACCGAGGACCCGCCTGACGGCAAGATAACCCATCTGTAATGACTGCAGCTGTATGCACGATGAACATCGGGAAATAATGTGAATGGTAATGCATTTTATAGCAATTTGGTTGGTTAAACACAACTCTCTTCTGCCTCTGTACCATGGGGAGTGGCAGTCTTTACTGAAATTTGCATTTTTAATTAAGTTTAATGTGTTAGTTTCATCACCTTCGGTTTACTGAAATATGCCCTCTGCCTTTCTCCTGTCCCACTCGCGCATCATGAGGTTTGGAGCTGGGCGTAAAAACAGGACGTAAGCAAATTAAAAGCTTTCCATACAAACTGCACTCTATGATGGTGCTTTGTAGGAGTAATAGTTGGAATGTTTACTTTTCCAAGAAATGCAAATCTATTTTTGCATTCTGAAACAATACAAATGAACATTAATTTTTCCACTTTTTACATCCACTGTTCACTATTTTTAGGATTGTGCTGAAAACCAGCTAGTCAAGTACATCTTATAGCAATAACCCACGCCTGGGTGTGGGTAATGCTAAATTTACCCACGGTTGGCGTGGTTTGGTCCCGAGGGCCGAGGATAAACAAAGCCAACCGTGGGTAATAGCATTACCACCAGGCGTCAATTATTATATGACATTATTTAAGAAAAGAAACTATTACTTTTCTTAAATAATGGCATAATATAATGCCTGTTTACTGCCCTTCTGCAGATGTCTGGCATCCGGCAGTTCTGATGTACTGCGCGCCTGCGCAGTACATCAGAGCTATGGGCAAAAGCAATGGAGAAAGCAAGATCTCCGTTGCTTTTTTAGTCTCGCTATGTTAAATGAGTTTAACATAGCGAGACAATTAAAATAAGCAGCGGACATCTCCGTTGCTTATTTTAAAACTGTCTCGCTATGTTAAACTCATTTAACATAGCGAGACATAAAAGCAACGGAGATCTTGCTTTCTCCGTTGCTTTAAAACACTGTCTCGCTATGTTAAATGGGTTTAACATAGCGAGACCTTTAAAATAAGCAGCGGAGATCTCCGTTGCTTATTTTAAAGCTGTCTCGCTATGTTAAACCCATTTAACATAGCGAACAATTTAAAAGCAGTTATACTAATGGAAAAAAGTCCGGGCGACCGGACCTTTTTCCATTAGCATAACTCGATTTACAACAGGCACGCTGGCCAATCAGCGTGCACGTTTTGGGGGGGTCATGGTATAATAAACATTTTAACATAGTCTTCTGCCACACTTGCTGGTAAACAAATTGATGGACTGTTTTTGTTAAGAGTACATCCACATTTCTTAGCTATACAAGAATTACTATACACATTCCCTATTATGTATGCAGAAAAAGGAAAGTTTGCAGCAACAATTATCCAATGAGCTTCTACAACTATACAATCCAAAGTGTAATGCAAGAAGTAAAGTGTGGGAGCTGTATCGGGCCTGCACATTAAAAGTGACTACACCCTTTATTTACGTTAACAGATGGCAGTAATCACTGCTCACTTTAAACTGCAAGCTTTCTATCATTAAGGCAAATACCTAGCAATTAAGGTCTCAGGATCAAGTCAGAAGTCTGTATGGATATGGTTAACGAAATCTAAATGAAGCAGAGTTTATATATTTTTGATAAACTGGGACCTTGATTAGCATCACACAGACAGTTATAATTCAGAACTTGCCAAAGGAATGTTTCTCCAAGTCAAAAGTAGCCTGTACTGACAGACAGCTGTAAATTAAATAACTACAACACAGTCATCCCCCAAGCCTACAAATAAGCATCCCTCTGCCTATCATGT